>NC_092346.1:33765589-33995918 GCF_963676685.1 Mytilus edulis
TATACTTCAAGAATATTAGAAACGTTGCTGAAATAATCGACAAAAACGGAAAAAATCTACAGTTTAAAATAAAGTTATATAACCTTACGTTACAACGTAAACAGTTGAAATAAAAGTTGGTATTGCAAAACATATTTTGATAATGAAATTTTAAAATGATTGGTAACAGGGTGGACATAACTGGTACCATTACTGTAAATGTTTGTTCTTGTTATAGCAAAGTTTAGTTCCTGTTACTGCGAATGTTCGTTATTGTTACTGTTAATGTTCGTTTCAATTTCTGCGAATGTTCGTTACATTTACTGTGAATGTTAGTTAATATAACTGTGAATGTTTGTTTTCGTTACGTTGAATGTTCGTTCCTGTTACTGCATGAATGGTCGTTCCTGTTACTATGAATGTTCGTTCTTGTTACTGCGAATGTTCGTTCTTGCTACTGTTAATGTTCGTTTCTGTTTCTGCGAATGTTCGTTCCTTTTACTGGGAATGTTAGTTAACTATGGATGTTTGTTTTCGTTACTGTGAATGTTCGTTTCTATTACTGTGATTGTTCGTTCGTAATACTGTGAATGATCGTTCCTGTTACTGCAAATGTTCGTTCGTATTTCTGTGAATGTTCGCCCCTTTTACTGTAAATGTTCGTTCCTGTTACTACGAATGTTCGTTTTTTGTTCCTGTTTCTGTGAATGTTCGCTCCTGTTACGGTGATTGTTTGTTCCTGTTACTGCAAATTGTCGTTCCTCGTTCCTGTTACTGCAAATGTTGGTTTCTCGTTCCTGTTACTGTGAATATTCGTTTCTGTTACTGTGAATGTTCGTTCCTTAATTTTACTGTGAATGTTCGTTCCTATTACTGTGAATGTTCATTCCTGTTACCGTGAATGTTCGTTCCTATCACTGTGAATGTTCATCCCTGTTACCTTGAATGTTCGTTCCTGTTAATGTGAATGTTCGTTCCTGCTAATGTGAATGTTCAGTCCTTTAACCGTGAATGTTGGTTCCTGTTACCGTGAATGTTCGTTCCTGTTAATGTGAATGTTCGTTCCTGTTACTGTGAATGTTGGTTCCTGTTATTGCGGATGTCCGTTCCTGTTAATGTGAATGTTCGTTCCTGTTACTGTGAATGTTGGTTCCTGTTATTGCGGATGTCCGTTCCTGTTATTGCGAATGTTGGTTCCTGTTATTGCGAATGTGGGTTCCTGTTATTGCGAATGTTGGTTACTGCTACTGCGAAAGTTGGTTCCTGTTATTGTGATTGTTGGTTCCTGTTACTGTGAATGTTGGTTCCTGTTATTGCGAATGTTGGTTCTTGTTACTGTACTGTGAATGTTGGTTCCTGTTATTGCAAATGTTTGTTCCTGTTACTGTGAATATTCGTTCGACTATTACGAGTTTTCGTTCATGTTACTATTGTTTCATCAATACAAAAAAACATATATATTCACTTTTTACCCACTGTACTTGTTATAACATAAAAGAAACATAAAAGTAACAGGACAGGCAAAGTTTAACAACATTGGCTTAAAAGCATTAACTTAAAAATCATTTTAAGTGTCGTTAAGATTGTAGACTAGTATTTGGCAATTTAGTGCTTCGATTTCAAAGTAAATTTCTTTTCTTATAAAATCAGCTCCAAAAATTGTACATTTTATACTAAAGAATTGAATGCTTCTTTTTGTAACTTTATTGGGGTATAAAAGCGTTGACCGAAGTACATTTTGTATGAAGCGCGGAAGCGCTTCATTCTAAAAATGTGCGCACGGTCAACGCTTTTACAAACCCTATGAAGTTACAAAAAGAAGAATTCAATACTTATAATTACATTTTCTAGATATGATCACGAAAGCACGAATTTTATAAAACAATTTATTTAATTCACCTGTGAACTTTATTGCGGAACCACGTGTTATCATGAATGATAAGTTTATTGAGTGATGCAATTGCTTAAAGAATAACAAGTGATGTGCAGTTAGCCAATCAGAAACAAACATCTAATGTAATTATTATAAAAAATAGGAATTCATACCTTTTTTATTTTGCATAATACAAACTAGATTTTGGCAGAGTATTAAATTTTTAAAAAGACCTCCCCTTCCATTTACAGTAAAAAAAATAATGTAACTAAACAAAACTCGATAAGAGTAATGAATACTGTGCAATACGCAAAATTTGTATTAGCTTTAGTTTACCAAAATTGTATCTTATTTTTTGTTTATTTTATTGCTTATCATGTATGAATCGTGTTATATATTTTACCATACAAGTAGGCTTATAATTAGAATGTTTCCCCAAACGAAATGCTAACGTGGTACTAAACATCCGTATTCTCTAAAAAATTATACATCGTCCAATTTTGCAGCTTTTACTAACTTAGATAACGTTGTATCAGATAATACAATCAGAAAAATTTAATTACTAGGTAAGTAGTTACATTATTTTAATTAATATATTCCTACATTATGATTACAATGTAAGAAAACTGTCACATTGCCAATACGAGCAGCATTTCAAAGTCTAAAAGTCGGTGCATGTGATAAGTTTTACAAAACTTAGAAAACTTCCAATAACATGACTTTCTCTCCACAAATCATGTGTTCGGGGAAAACATGACTCCAATATATTGTTTTGCAGTAAACTGATCAGAGAAATTCCTTGCCTGCACGTCCGCATCATTGTTCATTTTCTACTGTAATAGAGATCTCGCATAACTACGGATTCATGCTGTTACATGTATCCCGAAATCCTCATTCAGTTACGTGCATTCAGCCTTTAAGTTATCATATTTATCTGCACTGCTCACAACGTTGCTGTATTACATTATTATGTCTTCAATCTGATTAAAATACTGATACTGTGTCCTTACTTTGCGTTATTTAAAATGTTTAAACAAATACCAATATTTCTGTTTTTAGAATCAATTTTTCAACTTGGCCGTTTAAGGAGAGATAACTCTTATAGTAAAAATTGTATACTGGAATGATAGTGATTTTTTTTTTGTTTTTACTTGCAGTAAGAAAAGAAGTTCAGTGACACCGTTTTTTCTTTTTATTTTCGTAAAGCATTTTATAAGACCTGTCTTCTCATATTTTATTTCAAAATTCAATCTCATAGATTTCTTTTTATTCACAAAAATGTGTTTTTTTCATGAATAATCTATTCAAATTTGGGCTATTTTGCACTACTTGTAGCTTGAAAAATAGCACGGGGACCCATACTTTTTATTATATTTTTGAAAAAAAGCATAGTAAAAGCTTCATTTTCCCAAAGTACATGTATCAGAAAATTCTATCTGAGGAAATATATACCGATGATCCACCTTTTTCTTTAAAGCATTATCCGACCAATATTAACTACTCAGCCATTCGCGTAGTAACATTGATTCCCGAACAAACAAAAGTTATGTTCGATCTTGATTGGGTTAATGTATATAATTAATTCTTCCATGTAGTAGGACTAGTACTCCGAAATGACTACGTTTGTATTTCAAAAATGGTTAATATTTATTTGTAGATTAAATGGGTTCAACAAGAAATAGGCCATGTAAGAGTACCAAGAACTGTGGATACAGAATGGAGTAATCTTTGGTATTTGGTAGGTTCTTAGATTACAAATGTTGCAGAAGAGCTTATCACAGGCAAACTGTTCGCAAAACCAATTTTTAAATTAAGATATAAATGCATTTTTGTTGTCTTTTGAAAAAAGTGCAAAGGCCAAACAGTCATGGCAATGGCATTTATACATATTATCATCAAATTTGTATTTGGTACGATGTAGGTTGTAAAACTGTAATTATATATTTGCCTGTCATGTAAAGAGTCTTTAATAAAAATTAAAACACAGTTTTTCTAAAGTGTGATGACTGTCTGTGGTTATTTGGCTCAACCAATGGAGATATACAATTACTGTTTTCGAATTATGTGTATCAAAACGATGCAATAACAATTACATTAATAGTCCTCTCAATAAAAATGAAAGGTGAAAAATATATTAATATACCCTCTGTGTGTCCACAATCATCAATGGGGTATCTTACGGTACCGGTATCTAGAAAAAAAAATGTGTCCGATGACCCCGCTTAAAATAGAACATAGGGATAAAATGCAAGTGTTATAAAAAGATGTGGTATGATTGCCAATGAGACAACTATCCACAAAAGACCAAAATGACACAGACATTAACAACTATAGGTCACCGTACGGCCTTCAACAATGAGCAAAGCCCATACCGCATAGTCAGCTATAAAAGACCCCGATAAGACAATGTAAAACAATTCAAACGAGAAAACTAACGGCCTTATTTATGTAAAAAAAAAATGAACGAAAAACAAATATGTAACACATAAACAAACGTGTTGTCTATTATCTTTAAAAATGTCTATAAGCATGATAAGATAAAAAATATATGACAAGGCTAAACATATTCAGATTGTTGAGATCTACCAAATCTTTATTTTAAACATTAAAATTGTCAGACGACTTCTTACAGTAGTCATTGCCCTTAAATGACGAATTTTACCAATTAAAAAAAAACACATGCCTATTGTCTTGAATACTTTCAAAGATAGAGGGAAACCTTGAACACAACACTGATAAACACGGCAAGATCTTCTAATACGATTTATGACAAAAATTGTGTGAAGACTCTTTATTGTTGTTGTCCTTTGTTTTTTTTTTACCAATTATTTAGCGTTTATGCATTATATTTTGAAACCTATAATAGTCGATAGACATTTTAAATAGCAAAAATGATAAGCAAGACAAAATCTACCAATAGGCCAACATTGCCGAAATCATCCGACGACTCCTTATTGGAGTTATTGCCTTTTAATGACGACTTTTACCATTTGTTGGCGGTTTTGCTTGAAATCTTTAAATCCAGATAATAGATAGATTATTTAATTTAATACTTGAATAAGCAGAACTAAACCCGTTAAATTGAAATCGTGTGGTTTCGATGGCTGTGAATCAATGCCATAAAACCATACAAAAAGACACAGTCTTGCAAACTCTGTACACAAAACAAGTCTAATGGCCAGTTAATCGTCAGTCGACTTCTTATAGGGATCATTGCTCTTTAATGACGATTTCTATCCATTTTTATTGTTTTGATGCCTATCATCTTGAAAAACTATAATAGGAAGTTGGACACTTTTGATAGCAAAACATGATCAGCAAGATCTGCACATGTCAAATTTTGCTTAAAGCGATAGTAGACACTTTACAAGGGTGATTGCTCTTAAATGACGATTATTTTACCTTTTAGTGTGTTTTTAGCAGAAACTTAATTAGGTGAGCCTAAACATAGATTCTATCACACTTAATATTCCGAAATTATTTTTCGGAAAATCATATCCGAAATTTAATGAACGTTAACACGTTCTTAAAAAAGATTCCCAAATGTCATCAATAGATAAGCGGGGCTTAAGCTTGTATATACTATACTTAAATGTTGTTGGCTGTTAAGTATAATGCAGAGTATAATGTATACAGGCTGAAGCACCGCCTATCTATTGGTTGCAGATGTCAATCTTAATTACAATGCTTGAGCAAACATTTATACAGACAAAGCAAGCAAGACAACCAAACCTTTAAACAACAAGCTGAAACATAAGAAAATAGCTCTAAATGCACGAAAAGTGGAAGAAATAAGAATCGCAATTATCATTTTTAGAATGACGATGTTACTCCAACAATGAAAGTCAGTAACGCCTGGTCAGCAGGTTACTCTGGTTCTGGTATCGTCATTGCAGTGTTGGACGACGGATTACAAACAGACCATCCTGATCTTGCTGCAAATGTTGTAAGTATCAAATATGACATTTCTGAATAAAAAAAGTAATAGCTCAGGGCAAAAAATTCAAAAAATATAAATGAAGAATATCAGATATCTTTTTCTATATCACACCTGTATCAAGCCGAAACCGCATTTAATCCCCGAGAGGCATTACAGTGGTCGAGGGCTGATATGGTTTTTTTTTGAAAAAAAAAGTCATTCTATAAACCTTTATAATACTTGAAACAGACATATTTCTGTTTCGGTGTGATAAAGCCTTTTGAGACCGTGACTGATATCGATATCATCACGGATGGCTGATACAGAACGATTGCCATTAATTATATTAAATATTCAATTTACTTGTATTTACTAATAGGTATATATAAATAATATATTTCATCCTCAACATAGTCAAGGCTTCTCGTGAATTATTAGCCAAGTAAGGGGTAACAATGAAAATTGAATTATTATTGGCGTGCTCGCCCTTTGCTTTTGCTGTAAAAGTAAAGAGAACGACATACATGTACTTATTTAGTTCGGTCATGTGTTAACAACTACAAGTTCATTTACTAATCGCTTTCTTGAACAATGTATTGCAACCAGCACTTTATCATTCATAAGGAGACCAATATTACCCGAACTGAACAATGCCGAAATTTTTATAATATCTTCAGCCTCAATAATACCCAAACCATTCGATCGTGTTAAACTGCATGAAAATCCTTCCCATAATGCAGTGTTTCCTTCACAATTCTACAAAGTCCTGTTCGATCCCGGATTTGTTTTAAAAGAGTCACCCATGAGTTTGCCCTGCAACGGTGGTTTCACGTGAAAAATGAAAGGTCTTTTCGAGAAATTTGTTACCCTCACTGTTTAGGACTGCAGAATATAACTTAAAAAGTTGGTTAAAAAAATATTCGAACAATGCTTTTTCTGTAGAAAGAAAGAGAGTACTCAGAATTTTGCTACTCACAAGGTAACCTAGATTTAAACGCTAAAGTGCAACCAAATGTCTTCCACAATAAACAGGTGTTTAAAACCGATTAAAAAGTTATGATCCCCTGACATTACTGTCAACAAATTTGTTACATGGGTCATTATAAAAAAAAAACCATGCAAAACCATGTTATTGAGTCTTTTAACGTCACAGACATGCAAATATATCAAAATAGCACTTGCATATGTTAGCTATGAATGTTTTGTGATACACAATATACAGTTTACAGTATGAAATGTTATAAAAACATCCTTAATGTTTTCTCAAACCCTTGGAGATAGGCAGAATTAACTGTTATTTTTTACTATTAATCCTTTCAGACTGAAATAGGACTATTATTCATATCATTTGTTATTATGATTTATCACTTTTTATTGCATTTTGATACATACAAACATTTTTTTAATGATTTAGGAGGTGTATGTTGGTTTTATAATAAAAATTTTCACCAAAAGGAAATGTTACATTTTTTAAGTCAATGGTGTAACCAAAGGACAAATTAGTAGGATAAGAGTTATCTTTTGCAAGATTTGGGCATTTACAACAGTTTCTCCATTAGCAATGTTACCTGTAAGCATGTAAGCCACAGTCCCACTAGACCACGATCGCACCACGCTCACCACGATCTGAAATAAATAAAGATCGTGGTGAGGTCGCGGTATGAGCGGCATGAAAATGTAAGTTTTCGTTGCTTTCACGATGCTACTACGTCCTCATTACGCTTCTACAACGATCCCGCTACGATTTTACCACGTTCTTTCCGCGCTTATTCTGCGACCTCACTACGCTTATCAAGATCTGTCTACGCTCGTCACGTTCTCACTACGACCGTACCACGATTTATCCGATTGCAACACGATCTTACCACGCTTCTTCTGCGATTATAGCACGTTCTTACCACGATTATACCGCGATCTTACTACGCTCTCAGCAATAACGTCAACATCGTGTTCCTTATGAATACAGTTCCATTCCTTCTATTTCTGATTAATACGTAGATTTCTCGAAAACAATAGTCATGCCACCAAAATCTACTAGAACACTAGGGCGTGGTGGTAGGGGTTGATGTAGATGCAGAGGGAGCTCTGATAGTAACGAATCTTGATCAAGTAGTTTTGTCGGACCGACCAATCCGACCTAAATTAAAACCTATTGCTGGTCCATAAAGCTGAAATGACGATATTTTAGTGAACGATAGCAGAGATGACACAGCCTGTGTCAATAGATATAGGAAGATGTGGTATGAGTGCCAATGATACAACTCTCCATCGCTAAGTAACTATTTTTAAAAGTAAACCATTATAGGCCAAGGAACGGCCTTTAACACGGAGCCTTGGCTCACACCGAACAGCAAGCTATAAAGGGTCTCCAAAATTACTAGTGTAAAACCATACAAACGGGAAAATCAACGGTTTTATCTATATGAAAACGAGAAGCATGGTTGAGCCGTAAGAGAAAATGACTAAGAAGTCCCAATTACATACAGACAAACAAAACCTTGAGATATTTAATATATTTAATGTGAACATGACAATGAAAATGATGATCGTAGTATGAACGTAGTCAGGTCGTAAGAAGAGCGTGATGAGGACGGCAAGGGTGTGCTAGAATCGTACTATGGTCGTGAATAGCGTGGTATAGTCGTAGTGGAAGCGTGGTATAGTCGTAGTGGAAGCGTAGTTGGGTCGCAGTGAGAACGTGATGGTCGTAGTGAGGTCGTAATAACGTCACAATGAGATCGTAGCGCAGTTTCTCTGAATAGAATCACGCTTTCGCTACGCTCTTGCTACGATGGAACAGCGACCTTTGCGATCTTACTACGATCTAAGTGCGCTCTCACTACGCTTCTACTACGACCTGATTTCGCCACGACCGCACCACGATTGTTTTGAACATGTTCAAAGTTAACCACGCTCATCACGATCTTGAAGACCTCACCACGACCGTGATACGACCTTACTGCGATCTACACGATCGTACTACGATCATCAAAATTTGCATTTTTTTCACAGATCGTAGTGCGATCGTGGCCTAGTGGGACTGGGGTATTATGAAAAAGAAAACAAACAATTATGTTCAAAATTTAGTGAAAAAATTTTAAAATTAAGCAAAAGCTATATCATAAATGAAAATTGTGTCCATGGTGTACCCTTGTTAAAATCATTTTTTGAAAACATTTCCTTCACTTTGAATTATGAAATATATTAATTATAGAAACATGCACCAGTAACAACATATATAATAGAGGAATGGAACACTTATTTCGTAACTGAATCTTAAAATACACCTTAAATCATTGGTGTTACTGTCAATGGTGAGACCATTTTGATAAAATAACACCATTGACCAGTTTAGTAACACAACTGAATATATCATGACAATTAGCATTGTTTTGTGTTTCTTTCATGTTTAACAAGCGAAACATCATATTATTTATGAAAAACAATACTTATTTAACAATTTTTTAACAATATCATGTATTACATATATACAAAGTGTTCACAAACTGATGTATCCTGGTAACACCAATGACACTTTTTAGTAACATTATTGACATTTTTAGTAATGGATGTTATCTATACTATTAAACGAGAAGACCTCATTTTTGGTGTCGCTTCTCTTCTTTCCACAATAAATTAATCAACACGACTCTGTGTCCTATATATACAGTGCATAGTCGCATTTGTCATCCATTCATATGATTATTCAGATTGAGTTATTTTAGGAGAAAAACGAGAAAAAAGGCATCCGGATATTGTCCCGTCATTGGACGAAACTTTAAGTCAGATTATACTTCCGGTTTGCGTTTTTCTGTATACTTTGAACAAACAAATAGTACGAATTAAGTGTATTTTAATTCTGTTCAGAGTTTATTAAATGGAGAGGGTCTGTATACTATGTCAATTGACCACCATGGATCGATTACTAAACTAAGAATTGAAAGTAAATACACTTTATTTATATAGTAATATACAGATAAGCGCTAAAATTATTCATGTGAACTTTTGATACCTTTTCTGAAATTCTCCATTCATTAAATATTTTACAAAATTCATTGATTACAAAAAAAAGATGTGGTATGATTGCCATGTTGAGACAACTATCCACAAGAGACCAAAATGACACAGAAATTTACGACTATAGGTCACCGTATGGCCTTCAACAACGAGCAAAGCCCATACCCCATACTCAGCTTTAAAAGGCCCCGAAATGACGATGTAAAAAAATTCAAACGAGAAAACTAGCGGCCTTATTTATGTACTAAAAAGGAACGAAAAACAAATATGTAACACACAAACAAACGACAACCACTGAAATACAGGCTCCTTACTTAACTTGATGTTCATAACATACTAAATGTATGTTCATATTGAAATTGATAGAAAACCAAAAATTGGGAATTTTGGAAATGAAGGAGGAGGTATAAAACTTCTAACAACACTTTACATACTTTTAACTCCGCTCTCAATGCCCGCGATTTCGCGGGTGTGTTCTAGTGTTATATAATTTGAGATTTTTAGCCTTAGAAGTATTTTTTCATCTTTTTCTTTTGCTCGGTGTTCTTGGTTCTGTGTTCAGAACTTAAGTGGTGTTACTATATTAATTTTTATTCATAAATGAAAGGTTTTTAGGTCGTATACGAACTTCAAGGATTAGGTATATTATTATCATTTAATCTTATACATTTTACATATATTCAGTTTAAGTGTATTTTTTAGTATTTACAACGGCCATAATTAGGACAGCCAACTTTTTTACGACAATGTCTTCTGAAATTTATGTTTGAATAGAATGCACAGCTATATGAATAATGTCAATAAGTCGTAATTTAAACCTAATCAACAAATTGGAACAGTTGTTTGCTGTTTAACAATAATATAAGGTACCTAAATGTATGTTTTAAATTGGTAACACCATTGACACGATTCTATCAAAGGATGACCTAAAATTGTTAAAATTGAAGGAACTCTTCATTTTCCCCATTGCATATTTCTGAATATCGTTGCTACCATACTATAGAATAGAGGGCCACATTCAAATGTGTTAAACAATAACATCATTTTTCAAAATACTACCTCGTCGAAATTTGTACTTTTTTTTATAATGACCCACATAATAAGCAGAAACATGCCAGATGTTATGAGTGTGATGCTTTTCTGAATTAAATACCAGAAAAGTTGTCAGACATGAGAGTCGATGTTTTTAGCTCACCTTTCCTAAAAGGAAATGTGAGCTTTTGCCATCACTTGGCGTCCGTCGTCGTCCGTCGTCGTCACTCGTCGTCCTTCCGTCGTCGTCGTCGTCCGTCGTCGTCGTCGTCCGTCGTCGTCGTCCGTCCGTCGTCGTCGTCGTAAACTATTTCAAAGATCTTCTCCTCTGAAACTACTAAACCAATTCAAACCAAACTTCATCTGATTGATTCCTAGGGTATCTAGAATAACGTTTGTGTTTTAATTCCCATTTCATTAAAAAACATGGCCGCCATGGCTAAAAATAGAACATAGGTGTAAAATGCAGTTTTTGGCTTAAATCTCAAAAACTAAAGCATTTAGAGCAAATCTGACTGGGTATAATTGTTTATCAGGTCAAAATCTATCTGGCCTGAAATTTTCAGATGAGTCGGACAACCCGTTGTTGGGTTGCTGCCCCTGAATTTGTAATTTTAAAGACATTTTGTCGTTTTTGGTAATTATCTTGAATACTATAATAGATAGAGATAAACTGTAAACAGCAATAATGTTCAGCAAAGTAAGATTTACAAATAAGTCAGAACGACCAAAATGGTCAGTTGACCCCCGAAGGAGTTATTGCCCATTATAGTCAATTTTTAACCATTTTTAATTATTTTTTTTAGTATTCTTTAAAAAAAATCTTCTCCTCTGAAACTACTGGGCCAAATTTAACCAAACTTGGCCACAATTATCATTGGGGTATCTAGTTTAAAATATGTGTGGCGTGACCAAGCCAACCAACCAAGATGGCCGCCATGGCTAAAAATAGAACATAGGGGTAAAATGTAGATTTTGGCTTATATCTATGAAACCAAAGCATTTAGAGAAAATCTGACAGGGTGAAATTGTCTATTAGATCAAGATCTATCTGCCCTGAAATTTTCAGACAAATCAGACAACCCGTTATTGGGTTGCTGCCACCAAATTAGTTATTTTAAGGAAAATTTTGCAGTTTTTGGTTATTATCTTGAATATTATTATGGATAGAGATAAACTGTAAACAGCATTAATGTTCAGCAAAGTAAGATCTACAAAAAAGTCAGAATGACCAAAATTGTCAGTTGACCCCTTAAGGAGTTATTGCCCTTTATAGTCAATTTTATCATTTTTCAAAAATTTTAGCTTTTAAAAAAATCTTCTCCTCTGAAACTACTGGGACAAATTTAACCAAACTTGGTCACAATCATCATTGGGGTATCTTGTTTAAAAAATGTGTGGCGTGACCTGGCAAACCAACCAAGATGGCCACCATGGCTAAAAATAGAACATAGGGTTGACATGTAGATTTTGGCTTATATTTCTGTAACCAAAGCATTTAGAGCAAATCTGACAAGGGGGTGAAATTGTCTATTAGGTCAAGATCTATCTGCCCTGAAATTTTCAGACAAATCAGACAACCCGTTGTTGGGTTGCTGCCATTAAATTAGTAATTTTAAGGAAAATTTTGCAGTTTTTGGTTATTATCTTGAATATTTTTATGGATAGAGATAAACTGTAAACAGCAATAATGGTCAGCAAAATAAGATCTACAAAGAAGTCCACATGACCAAAATTGTCAGTTGACCCCTTCAGGAGTTATTGCCCATTATAGTCAATTTTTAACCATTTTCAAAATTTTTAATATTCTTTTAAAAAAATCTTGTCCTCTGAAACTACTGGGCCAAATTTAACCAAACTTGACCATAGTTATCATTGGGGTATCTAGTTCAAAAAATGTGTGGCGTGACCCGGCCAACCAACCAAGATGGCCGCCATGGGTAAAAATAGAACATAGGGGTAAAATGTAGATTTTGGCTTATATCTCTGAAACCAAAGCATTTAGAGAAAATCTAACAGTGGTGAAATTGTCTATTAGGTCAAGATCTATCTGCCCTGAAATTTTCAGACAAATCAGACAACCCGTTATTGGGTTGCTGCCACCAAATTAGTAATTTTAAGGAAAATTTTGCAGTTTTTGGTTATTATCTTGAATATTATTATGGATAGAGATAAACTGTAAAGAGCAATAATGTTCAGCAAAGTAAAATCTACAAAAAAGTCAATATGACCAAATTGTCAGTTGACCCCTTAAGGATTTATTGTCCTTTATTGTCAATTTTTAACCATTTTTCAAAAATTTTAGTATTCTTTTAAAACAATCTTCTCCTCTGAAACTACTGGGCCAAATTTAACCAAACTTGGCCACAATCATCATTGGGGTATCTTGTTTAAAAAATGTGTGGCGTGACCTGGCCAACCAACCAAGATGGCCGCCATGGGTAAAAATAGTACATAAGGGTGACATATAGATGTTGGTCTGGAGCTGGCATGTCAGTTAACTGCTAGTAGTCTGTTGTTATTTATGTATTATTGTCATTTTGTTTATTTTCTTTGGTTACATCTTCTGACATCAGACTCGGATTTCTCTTGAACTGAATTTTAATGTGCGTATTGTTATGCGTTTACTTTACTACATTGGTTAGAGGTATAGGGGGAGGGTTGAGATCTCACAAACATGTTTAACCCCGCCGCATTTTTGCGCCTGTCCCAAGTCAGGAGCCTCTGGCCTTTGTTAGTCTTGTATTATTTTAATTTTAGTTTCTTGTGTACAATTTGGAAATTAGTATGGCGTTCATTATCACTGGACTAGTATATATTTGTTTAGGGGCCAGCTGAAGGACGCCTCCGGGTGCGGGAATTTCTCGCTACATTGAAGACCTGTTGGTGACCCTCTGCTGTTGTTTTTTATTTGGTCGGGTTGTTGTCTCTTTGACACATTCCCCATTTCCATTCTCAATTTTATTTGGCTTATATCTCTGAAACCAAAGCATTTAGAGCAATTCTGACAAGGGATTAAATTGTTAATCATATCAAGATCTATCTGCCCTGAAATTTTCAGACAAATCAGACAACCCCTTGTTGGGTTTCTGCCCCCAAACTAGTAAATTTAAATAAAATTTTGCAGTTTTTGGTTATTATCTTGAATAATATTATAGATAGAGATAAACTGTAAACAGCATAAATGTTCAGCAAAGAAAGATCTACAATTAAGTCAAACATGACCAAAATTTTCAAATGACCCGTTAAGGAGTTATTGCCCTTTATAGTCAGTTTTTAACAATTTTCATAAATTTTTGTAAATTTTTAGAAAATATTTTCCACTGTAATTACTTGACCAAGTTCATTATAGATATAGATAATTGTAGCAACAAGAATGTTCAGTAAAGTAAGATCTACAAACACATCTCCATCACCAAAACACAATTTGTCATGAATTTATCTGTGTCCATTGTTTAATATGCACATAGACCAACTTACTAAGGTGAACGACACAGGCTCTTGAGAGCCTCTAGTTTCATATCAATTGGAGATTTTTAACTTAAACATGTTATATTCATTAATAAATACTTTTGTGTTTCAGGATACAGCCAATGACATAAACATTTATGGTTCCAGTAATAATCCATATCCATCTGCAGGCAAAAGGTAAGAATTAACCTTCATATATACTAAACAATATCCAGAAGAGTACTTTCAACGTACAAAATTGGTAAAGTGTTAAATTCTATTCTTGATGTCGCAGTACTCTGTTGAATATATATGAATACTGCAGATTACTGCAACATCAATAGTTGACACCGTTTGGATGCTTGTTAAGAAAAGCATGGAAGCCGTACTTTTTATTATCTTTTAAAAATAATATATAGAGATTAATACATGGCCTTTTCCATATCAGCCTGGGTATCATCCCGAGACCCCCATATCAGCCCGAGACGGAGTCGAGATGCTGATATGGGTCGAGGCTGATATGGAAAAGGCCATTTATTAATCGCTTTATCATATACTTCCGACAATAGTTTTATGTAAGGCAAATAAACAAATGCAATAACTAAAACAGTCAAAAACTTTATAAAGAAGTTAAATTATGAATCAAATATACTATAATTTTCCAGTACCTCCGGTAACATTTCCTAATGAGGCATTTTTAAAACATTGAAAATTTGGAAGAGTTTTATGACCATTATTACTCCATGTTTGTTGTACTATAAAATTATTAATTGTCAATGACATTTGTTAGCAAGTACTAAACTATCCCCACAAAAGTTCCCGTAAATTTTGACTTCGTCATTAAAAAATATCTGACGTCACAATGGAAAAGTAAACAATCGATACCAGAAACACCGGAAATAACTTGCACGAGAAGCACTGTTATGGGTTTTTGCACGAAACGCCCCTGATATGGGTTATCAGCCCGGGCTGATATGGGTTATCAGCCTGGGTGGGAAATTATGGCTTGTGTACTTCCGCTCATTACACATATGCAAAAGCTATCATATCAATGCTTAGTATATGATATAACAAAATAACCTATCCCCAAGGTAAATTCAAAAAGGGAGAAGTCCATAAAAACTGACAATATCAAATGGTATCAACCAACAGAACGAGTGAAAAAACAAGTAGCTTATATGACATTAACCGGTCTGTAAAAGTTCTAACGACCATCGTTAGTCCTTAATACAGACCTTTGATAGATTACACTTAAAAGCTTTTATATCCCTATGATTATGCCTACTTACTATGGATTACAAAAATTAGGGCTGAACGGCACGGTGCGACCCCTAATTAGTGCAAAACTTCACTTGGTGAACGTGAATAAGAAACTTCGGTTGAGATCAAGTAGCGGGTCAAAACGACCCTGGTTCCTTTAATGCACATGCAGTGTATACTTCAATGAAATGGTAATCCGAATTAATTAAACTCAAGAATGCTTATTCTGTTCAAAATCAATAAATCAATTTCAGTTGAAACAGTAGCAGTATCATAATAGGAAAAGGGGGGATGGGGGTGGCATATGCAATTCTACAAAACATGGAATTTTATAAACATCGAGTCAAAATTAAAAATTCAATATAATGTTTGGTTAAGAGATGGTTATGGTGTTGAAACACTAATTCAGTCTCGGTCTGGGAAAATACCAGACTTTAGTACATATCTAAAACAAAATAGTTTATACTCATAGCTGTTACTTTTAAAATATTTAGTTATTTTGGTGCATTTGTATCAAACGAAAGCTTTAGGACTGGGGATCACTGTAAACCCCTTATTGAGTGTTTATTTTGAATTTAAAAAGTTATATGAAATAGAAATAAGAGGGCTTGATTTGCCTGTTTCACAGATCCCGCTTTTGTACAACCGAACTTCCGGCAATCATTCCACTCTTATATGTTATTCACGGTATGTTGATTTTTCCATCACAAGTCACCAGAAAGTTTGTAATGGAACGATTTTCAATTAACTTGAAGGTAAGACATAACTTAAAAGACATATATGTCTCAAATTGCAGAATTTAACACAAAAATCAATTAGATCATGAATAAGTGGATCCTACAATGTAAGGTAACGACCCGGAAGCACTGTCCCATAAATAACATTACAATTTAATCGTATCGGAGAGAAGCTGGAATTTGTAAGATATCAGTATTTTTCAATTACAGGGAATACAAAAGGAACTGAAAAGGGAAATTTTACCGACAACTTGTGTGTATAAGATATGATTTAATCAATATTTTGTCAATGTTACGCAATAAATCCTCACAATGTGGAGTGTGTTATTTTATTAGTATAGATGTGAGGGAATTCTACCGAATATTTGATACAGTTTCAAGGGAGGTAACTTTTAGATCGACTATTAACGTTCAATGTCCTGTTATGACCAGGTTTATAATGATACAATCTGTATGATGAAATCTTGTCACAGGACACTTGACAAAACATGTCAATTAATAAAACATATAATATTGAGTAAACTTCCCATCTCATTAGACTGGTTTCCTGTCTTTTATCTGTTTGGCTCTGAGATACCCGTATGTTGCAAGGGAGAGGACCAGCCTACCCATCTCATCAGTTACAAACACATGTTTTGTTCTGTTCGTGTGAAATCAGAAGACAACATTGTGTATTGTGACAAACTTGTTGCTTACATGTATTATGCATTTTTTATTTGGAGGGGATATATATATTTTTTTTTTTCTGAACGAAGGAAAGTTAATTACCCGTAAAATATGAGGGGACAATTAGGACATACATTTTTGTATCTTTGTAGGAACTTCTTTCAATGTTTTCAGTAAAAAAGCACGGTAAAACTTTTCATAATATAATATAAATTAATCAAATTCTCAAATGAAACGCACATGTTATAGTATTACATTTTTATATATGCATATTTATTAAAGCGATTAGTATTAATATAACTGTATATTTCGCTGTTATGAATACCAGTTCTAAAACTTTTCATAGTATACTGACATAAGACAACATTGTGTATTGTGCCAGACTTGTTGCTTACATGTATTCCGCATTTTGTATTTGACGGGGAGATATATATATTATTTTTTTTCGAACGAAGAAAAGTGAATTACCCGTAAAATATGAGGCGACAAATAGAACATACAATTTTGTAGGAACTTCTTTCGATGATTTCTGTGAAAAGGAAACGGTAAAACTTTCATATAATATGAAATTAATCAAATTCTCAAATGAAATGCACATGTTATAGTATTACATTTTTCTATATGCATATTTATTAAAACGATTAATGTTAATATACTAGATATTTCACTGTTATGAATACCAGTTCTAAAACGTTTCACAGTATACTGACGGACCTTAGAAACGCAACAGTAGATTCTTTTTAAAAAGTAAAAAAAAAATAAAAAAAAAAAAATACCGCACTCCAAGTAAAACTAAACCTCTCGCTTTTACCTATTATGTCTGTTTGTATTGTCCACACATTGTTGTCAATATAATGGAATATTATGCGACTGTCACACAAGTGAGAAGGTATAGCTAGCTTTAAAACCAGGTTTAATCCACCATTTTCTACATAAGGACATGTCTGTACCAAGTCAGGAATATGACTCTTGTTTTCCATTCGTTTGATGTGTTTGAGCTTTGATTTTGCAAATTGTTAAGGGACTTTCCGTTTTGAATTTTCCTTGGAGTTCGTTTTTTTTTGTTGTTTTACTTTTTTTTGTATGACTATCGAATAGAATTCTATCATAAAAAAAATGACAAAAATGTGTGGGCAAAACAAACAAACATAATAGGTAAAAATGTCAAAAATTGGGTTACAGCAGTCAACATTGTTGACGTAAATTTTTGTCGAGCCTGCGACTTTTGTCGCAGAAAGCTCGACGTAGGGATAGTGATCTGGCGGCGGCGGCGGCGTTAGCTAACCTTTTAAAGCTTTATATTTTAGAAGGTGGAAGACCCGGATGCTTCATACTTTGTATATAGATGCTTCATGTTACGAAGTTTCCGTCAGTCACATGTCCAATGTCCTTGACCTCATTTTCATGGTTCAGTGACTTCTTGGAAAAAAAGTTAAGATTTTTTGTAATGTTAAATTCTCTCTTATTATGAGTAATACGATAACTATATTTGGTATGTGCGTACCTTGCAAGGTCTTAATGCCCATCAGACAGTTTTCACTTCACCTCGACCTCATTTCATGGATCAGTGAACAAGGTTAGGTTTTGGTGGTCAAGTCCATATCTCAGACACTATAAGCAATAGGTCTAGTATATTCGGTGTATGGAAGCACTGTAAGGTGTACATGTCCAACTGGCAGGTGTCATCTGACCTTGACCTCATTTTCATGGTTCAGTGGTTATAGTTAAGGTTTTGAGTTTTGTTCTTTTTTTCTAGTACTATATGCAAAAGGTCAACTATATTTCGTGTATGGAAATATTTTATGATCTATATGTAAGTCGCGCAGGTTTTATTTGACCTTGACCTCATTTTCACGGTTCATTGCTCAGTGTTAAGTTTTTGTGTTTTGGTCTGTTTTTCTTATACTGTATGCAATATGTCTACTATATTTGGTGTATGGAATGATTGTAAGGTGTACATGTCTAGCTGGCAGGTGTCATCTGACCTTGACCACATTTTCATGGTTTCAGTGGTCAAAGTTAAGTTTTTGAGTTTTGGTCTTTTTTTCTAGTACTGTATGCAAAAGGTCAACTATATTTCGTGTATGGACATATTTTATGATCTATATGTCAGTCGCGCAGGTTTTATTTGACCTTGACCTCATTTTCACGGTTCATTGCTCAGTGTTAAGTTTTTGTGTTTTGGTCTGTTTTTCCTAAACTATAAGCAATAGGTCAATTATATTTGTTGTATGGACGAATTGTTAGCTGTACATGTCTTCCTGGCATGGTTCATCTGACCTTGACCTCATTTTCATGGTTTATTGGTCAATGTTTAGTTTTCTTGGTTAATGTTTAGTTTATGTGACAGTTGTGATTAAGTTTTATATTTAGGACTATCAACATAATATCAATGATTAGTAAAGAAGGCGAGACATTTTAGCGTGTGCACTCTTGTTATTTTTAAATATGCAATTCTTGTAAAATACTTTTAAACGTAAAAACATAAATTTCATTCATTACTTCATTGTCTAAAAAAGTTTGTATTTCGAAAGATGAATTGATAAGTCATGTTAAATTTTCAAATCAATTAGTATGCACTGAAACCCTGGTTTTCCCCTTATCAATTGATGTATCACCATCGAAGACAACGACTCATTGTAACCAACGCCTAAATGATTGCCAAAAAAGGTCAACTAGTTCTGTTGGGCATGTTTTGAATTAAGTGTGGGTATGGATTGAAAGAATTGTTTCACGAAGTTAAAAAACCCACAAAAAATCATTGATGGGTTTCAAATATCGCTTTATGAAATTCGTTCGACTTCAATTATTCGTTATTTTCTAGTACCTTAGGTAAGAATTGATTTTTTTCTAACCATAAAGAAGTATGGTTAGCATGAATAGTAGTTACATGAGAATAAATCAGGATTTGGTAAAACATAATCTAAAAAATGTGTGTTGCATATATAAGGTCCGTCATAATATATTTAAACGAAATTGCAAAAATTCCCCATTGTGAACCTCATTTTTCTCGAAAACAAGCACCGTAACATATATATTGTAATGCGATTTTTGAAAAGTCGCATCTTTACTTAAATAATATACAAACAATTTCAAGAGGAATTTTGGTTACTTGCTGTCTTAAT
The DNA here is from genome assembly GCF_963676685.1 of Mytilus edulis. Lineage (NCBI taxonomy): Eukaryota > Metazoa > Mollusca > Bivalvia > Mytilida > Mytilidae > Mytilus > Mytilus edulis. Next base: position 33,785,648 of record NC_092346.1, read on the forward strand.
ACGAAAAGTAAGCTTGATAATCAAAATACATATTTAAAAAGACCACCGGAGAAAAGCTACAAACAAACCATCATAGTCTGTCAGTATCAGTTAGTAGTGGTAAGATTAAAGTTATGTATAAATACAGATCGAGCCAAAAAGACTTAATTCTCGGCAACGTATTATCTGCGGAATGAAAGATATCAAATTGACATTCCGTTCCTCTGTTCCTCCATAAAATGTTGACAGTATCTGCATCCATGGGTTGCCTTACTTTCCATCGAAAAATGTTATATGAGGGGGGGCAAGGGGGGTCCCCATAACAGCAAAACAGTGAATTGATTTGATGAAAAACAGATAACAAGGAATTGAAAAGGGACAATAACAGATAACAGTAAATGAAATATGAAAATAAATCTGTCCAGGACCAATCCAGTAGATGACTCGTAGATCTTAGTATATAACTTGTGGTATGGACCTAGAAAATTGTAACTTGTGTAAACAAGACGTTTCGGCCGTTGAGGCAGTTCTGCCTTGGTTGATTTTTTTTTCCGTAACTTGTACAATAAGTTATAGTATGGATGTTGAATTTTTCTGAACGAAATTACTAGTTTCTGTTTTTGATATACGGATATTTTTAATCTAAGGCATTTGAGGGATCAATTTTTAATGATTTAGTTTTTTTTATTTAATTTTTGAAAGTAGTGCAGCCAGTGACACTTTATTATAAATTTGATTTTTAGATTTTTTATTTCTGAAAAGCAATATATATACATTTGTACTTTACAAGTAATAAAAAAAACCATTGATGCACAATATATTTTTTTTATTTTATGACCTCATGATAAAACTTACTTATAAAATACAAAAATACCCAGATCAGTGGAGACAGGACATGTAACTGACACACGCATGCCAGTTATGGTTATTCTGATAATAGAAATTAACTCAATTCTGATAGTAAAATAGAAATTGGACCTAGTGAAAATTTGGATGACACCAAGTGAAACACCAATCATGCATCTTATGTGAAATTATAGAATATCGAAAATTTGGATACAGCATTGTAGAAGCTGTAGGAATTTTAAAAGGGTATTTGTCGAAAAATTAAACTGAAGACACATCATTATTTGCATCAATGGTTTCTGAGCTTCAATTTTCGCCATGTGAAGCAGTTAAAAAGCTTTTAAAAATATGGTGGTCAGGGTTCTCTTTCATTTAAATGAAAAGAGAGGGAGTAGCACTTATAATATAAATGCTAAAAGAAAAAGATGTTGTATAATTCCCAAAGCCATAATTCAAACCCATACCACTTAGTAATGTAAATCAATTCAAAGGAGAAAACTAACTGCCTAATTTATCCACAAAATAGTGAACGAGAAACTTAGTAACACAGTAACAAACTACAACCACTGAATCCAGCCTCCTGACTTGGAAATAGGCACATACAGAATGTGACTGCGTCAACTTAAGCATGCTAGTTGGTGTCCAATCCTCCCCTAATCAGGGACAGTGGTGTAATAGTACAACATAAAGATTATTATGTGGTCATTGAATAAAAAAAATCTATAGGGTGTACCAATTTTATTTTTGTTTTAACAAAATCTATACTGTAAGTTATTGTACAAGTAATAGGTGAATTATAATTTGTACAAAATGCTACATGTTCACAGACAACGGAATTTATTACAAAGGATAAAAATAATATATACTGGAATAGTCCTGGATCCAATTGATTTTAATATGTTTATGTGATGTATGTTACTGAAATTCTTCTGCAAATACAGGGCCACCCGATATTACCAGTAGAAAGACCCCAATAGATATACATTGTAAGACGATGTGGTAAGCGTGCCAATGAGACTATTATCCATTCAAATCACAATTTTAAATTATCTTCAATTTCTACGGAAGATTGGCTGTCAAAATGCTAACATTCCAATTTTCAATAACAGTTAACAGCAAATAGATTCTCACAATAACAGATAACAAAATAGATAATAGTCCTATAACAGCTAACAAAGAATAAGACAATAACAGCTAACAGTAAATATATTTTCAGAATAACAGATAACAAAGAATTAAAATGCCCCATAACAGCATAACAGTTAAACCCCTTGCCCCCCCCTTATATGTATGAAATATAAATCAGGTTGTGGTCACCCTGGAACTAGAGTCTTTTAGAGATTCATTTTTAATAAATATAATACTGGCTTTTGGAGTCCTCATAACCTATCAGAAACAGCAGATTGTACCATCTGGCGATTGATTGTGACTGTATCTATGTCGTCGGTCACTGTATGCTCAATTTAATGACCAGGACGGCTCAGCAAGTATTTACATGCTGATATGACCTTTTATTGCCTTTTCAATTTTGAATACGAAACTGGTCTTTTTAGTCCTCTTTACATATCACAGACTGCAAGTTGCTTGGAAATCGTTTTGATGGGACTTTCATCTCTGACATTTTCTTTGAGACAGAAAGATGCGATAGGTCTTCAGACTCTGTTGATCTTTTAAAGTCCGAATAACAAACTGACTATTTGCCGTACGATCCAAAAATGATACTAATATAAGTTGCCGGAAATTCCCTTGCACGTTTCTGTATCTATTTTTCCTTAATCGTTGATCAATTTCATAAAAATTGAAGGAATAATTGAAGGATCAGAAAGGGCCTTTAAGTTTTTTTGACGATATCTTGAACCACTCTCCCTATTTTACACCCTTTTGATTATCCAGACCTATAATCAACTGGCTTTTGGAGACATTTACGAAGACTCCAAAAGCATACCAGGAATTTCTTAATCAGATCTTTGAATGTTAATACGAATTACTCTGGACCTTTTTTCTCCATTTATACATCTGGTGTATAACAATTGGTACCGTTTATGTTGGTATAATAATGTTTTTAAACTAATATATGGAATTATGCTATGTATAAAATTATCAATAACAAGAAATCAAATGTAGATGTCTGACAGAATCGGTATCATATATATATTTTATATATACAAAAAAACTCTTTGGTGCGTCCAACATGCCCAACGTTCCTGATTAAACTTTATTCAAGTCATGTACATTGAACACAGCACAGCAAAAACAATTTAGTATTTTAATATCTAATGTATTTCATGCAATGTTTTAAAAGCGTTCGCCACGATACTGTGAACGTGTTTTTTTTTTTTTAAATATAATAGACAATTCTATGAGGTCTTCTATTATGAAATGAAATCTGATTTCATATCATGACATCTTATATTTTAGTCATGGAACACAAGTCAGTGGATTAATTGCAGCGGTGAAAGATAACAATAACTGTGTAGTTGGTGTCGCATATAGTTCCACTCTCATAGGTGAGTGTGATAATATAAGTTAACACAAATTTCAAGAATTATATTGTCCTGGACAGATAAGGAGGAACTGAGACTTAAATGATATAGTATGACATATTTTAATACAATACTTTACCATTACAATTTGATTTTAAAGCTTAGCAAAAGGCACTTTCTTCTTCTATCATTCAAAATTTCTTTTAATTGGCGATAAAAACCAAAACTAGTACAGATTTTATCCGGAAAAGTTATCCGAACAACTGGAGCATGAAAATAAGATCATACAATTATTATAACAGCTTATAAGCTAGCAGGAAGTGATTTCACGCAACTCCTCTTACAGGTTAAACAAAAGAGGGATATAGGTTTAACATATATCACGTGTTTTATTGGAACACGATGTATCCTCCAGACCGACAGTCTGGACATCTCAGTAGCAACTTTAGTTTAAGTACACATTTAATAATTGAAAAGACATAGACAAAATGTATCATTTAGATACTGGCTAACAAATAACAAATACAAATATAGAAACAAAGGAAAAAGAGAAATATCAGAAAATGATGGAATTGTTCATTTGTTTAGAAAAATAATGCAAAAGTATCTTTTCTAAAATTCCTTGTTATTGAATTGATCATTATTAAAGAAATATAAGGCTCCAACTTTCTCAGGCAAAGTTGACGTTGGATGAATTAAGGTATACTTCTTAGGGTCCTTTTTTTATATAGCTCGAAACATGTATATTTATTTTCATCCCTGGCTTTCAAATGGATAAGTTTGAGTGTTCCTTGTGAAGGTAAATCAGGAAAAGTGCTTCGGACACAAGAAGTTTATTTAAGAATTGAATGCTTCTTTTTGTAACTTCATTGGGGGTGTAAAAGCGTTTACCGAAGTACATTTTGTATGAAGCGCGAAAGCTCTTCATTCTAAAAATGTGCGCACGGTCAACGCTTTTACAACCCTATGAAGTTACAAAAAGAAGCATTCAATACTTATAATTACATTTTTTTTACCTAGAATCATGAAAACACGAATTTTATCATTTTTATTTAATTCACCTGTGCACTTTTTGTGGGACCTCGTGTTATCATGAATGAAAAGTTTTATTGAGTAATGCAATTGTTTAAGGAATAACATGTGATGTGCAGTTAGCCAATCAGAATAACGTATTATAATGAAACATACATCTAATGTAATTATGATGTGTTATTCTCATTTAGAGATACATTTAAAGACACGAAGCTATTCTTATTGATTATCTGGGTGATAATAGAAAGAAAATAACATCCAGGAGCAAAGGATTATGTTGAAATAGAAAAGAAATTAAATAAAAGACTTGATATTTCGCTGTTATGAATACCAGTTCAGAAAAAAGTAAAATAACAAAAATACCGAACTCCAAGGAAAATTCAAAACGGAAAGTCCCTTATCAAATGACAAAATCAAAAGCTCAAACACATCAAACTAATGGAAAACAACTGCCATATCCCTGACTTGATACAGGCATTTCCTTATGTAGAAAATGGTGGATTAAACCTTGTTTTGTAGCGAGCTAAACTTCTCACTTTTACCTATTATGTCTGTTTGTTTTGTTCACACATTGTTGTCGATATAACGGAATATTGTGCGACTGTCATACAAGTGAGAGGTTGTCAATCTTGCCAAATTGAAATGGTAAAATGCTGTAGTCTAAAAAAAAATGTAAAAGAGCTTCCAAAAATGTTGAAGGGTACGCATGTTGCTGCCTAGTGGCACCCACATGATGCCCATGATGATGCCCCTTAGAAGATCAATCCGTAGATAAGATTTTATCAAAGAGGAAAGGAGGCTAAATCTCAAACATATTGATGATATCGTCCGTACAACTTTCGAAGTTGTGATTTAAATTTTGCTATAAAAAGCCAGGCAGTTAAGCTGCCTTATGCGAGCACCCTGGATTTGTGTTCTACCCAATAAATGCTGAAATATGTGCCATTGTTATCATCTAGCTGGCTACTATGTTATTGATAACTTATTGGACAGTTATTTCATACTTTTCATTCTGGATTATAAAAAATATGACCAGAAAAACCTTAAATGATCGTCGATTTTCCCAAAAGTTTTGAAGTTGCACATAGGAAGTAGAGCACATTAGGAATTCTTATGTAGTTTATTATCCCCTGAGCTTTTGGCTAAGATGTCAAAGAACAAATGTATGAAATATTTAATCGCCGTAAATCTCTAAAGACAAGTACTAGTAGTTAAGATTTCCCAAATTGCAAAAGTCGTAGGAATATTGTTTTTTGTCAATACGTAGTCAACTACGTCAGTAGTCTATTAATATAAGTTCAACTGATCACGCTGTTGACGGCAATTTTGAATTAGAAGACGAAATTTTCGTATCTTTTCAATTTGGACGCAGGGGTTCAAATTAGCGATTGTCCGAGGTCTGCGACATTCCACTTTTGCAGTCGGACTTTCTACTTGGTTACTAGCTACGCCCGACATGCCCGACGGACCTTGAAAGAAAATAAAAAATAACTTTGCAAACGTATTTACCAAAGTTTCGATCTAATAAACGATCTCAAACTTATTTTCATCATTACTATTTATGACAGCGATGTTCAATTTGTTCAACCGCTAGCTTTATACAGAAAATCGCCGACATATAATGTGTAAAACCGAGTAAATTGTTTCTCCACTATCTGTCAAAAACAACATTGAAAACAAAATGCCTGCCGCGAGAAGACAATTGCAATATCGGATCCGATTCCGGAAACGGATAACGGTAATCCCGGGTTTTGGCTTTTAACTAAAAAAATCCAGACAGGTGACAAAATACATCTTTGCATGGTAAAGAAATATAAACACTAGAATTGAAAACCAAAACATATATGTAAAAGAAAGAAAAAGCAGAAAAAGTTTTGTACACCAATTTTAGTGTCAAAATCCAATACAATGTGACAGCTGGGAACAGACGCAATAAATTATAAAACGTGTTGTTTTCAATTTTTTACATCACTGGGTCGATACCTCTGCTGGTGGACTATCAGTCCCCGAGGGTATCATCAGCTCAGTAGTCAGTGCTTCGGTACTGACATGATTTAACAAACTTTACTAAAATTGTCTGTTTATAAATTTTGAAATTATTATGAAACTAAGGTTTCAACTCCCTTAGGCAAAGTTGGCTTTAGATGAATTAGGCTATTTCTTTTAGTTTTTTTTTTACATAAAGCTCTTCAACGATTTTCGGTACTTATACATCTTCGGATTTCAAATGTTTGGCTTTGAGCGCTCCTGATGAAGGTAAATCCAGAAAAGCGCTTCGGACGCAATAAATTATAAAACGTGTTGTTTTCCATTTTTTATCTGACAATATATATGTTCCTGGTAACAGTATAAATTTTCTTTATCAGTGATAAATTTTGGTAATGCATGTTAAATGCTTTTAAAAATAAACATATTACTGCAATTTCAAGGGGTATTTTTTTCTTCTCAATTTTGATAGGTCATTTAAAATAGCTGGAACTTTCTTATATAAAAAAAAAGATGTGATATGATTGCCAATGAGACAACTATCCACAAGAGACCAAAATGACACAGACATTAACAACTATAGGTCATCGTACAGCCTTCAACAAGGAGCAAAGCCCATACACTATAGTCAGCTATAAAAGGCCCCGATAAGACAATGTAAAACAATTCAAACAAGAAAACTAACGGCCCTATTTATATAAAAAAAATTAACAAAAAACAAATATGTAACACATAAACAAACGACAACGACTGAATTACAGGCTCCTGAATTGGAACAGGCACAAATAGTGCAACTATATAATATATGATACCTGAATGTAAGCAAATCATATGATATATAGGTGGAGCCCATTGGGCCATTCTACCTCCTCCTGTTTGATAACTTTGAAACGGATGAGATCCCCACCCCTAATAAAATGAAATATAGGTGAAGTCCCTACTGCCTAGGATCACCCCACCCCTCCATGTTTTAGAACTTGGAAACAGTCGAGATCCCCACCCCTAAACCATATTTATTCATGTATGGGACAATATATATATAATCAAATGAAATATAAGTGGAGTCCCTGGGGGTCACCCCACCCCTCCTGTTTGAGAACTTGGTAACGGTCGAGATCCCCATCCCTAAACCATATATCTTCATGTAGGAGACAATTTAACTAATCAAATGACATATAGGGGAATTCCCTGCGGGTCATCCCACCCCTCCTATTTGAGAACTTGGAAACGGTCGAAATCCCCACCCCTAAACCATATATATTCATGTATGGGACAATATAACAAATCATATGAAATATAGGTGGAGTTCATGGGGCCACTCTTCCCCGTCCAGTTTGAGAATTTGAAAATGGTTGAGATCCCCAATCTTAAACCATACATATACCTGTATTGGACAATATAACAACTCAAAGGAATAATAAGGGGGTCCCTAGGGTCACTGTAAACCCTCCTGTTTGAGAACTTGGAAACATTCGAGATCCTCAACCCTAAACCATATTTATTCATGTATTGGACAATATAACTAATCAAATGAAATATAGGTGGATTCCCTGGGGTTCATCCCACCCCTCCTGTTTGAGAACTTGGTAACGGTCAAGATCCCCACCCCTAAACCATATATATTCATGTATGGGACAATATAACAAATCATATGAAATATAGGTGGAGTTCGTGGGGCCTCTCTACCCCTTTCTGTTTGAGAATTTATAATGGTCGAGATCCACAATCTTAAACAATATATTTTTATGTATGGGACAATATTACAAATCAAATGAATTATAAGGGGATTCCCTGGGGTTCATCCCACCCCTCCTGTTTGAGAACTTGGTAACGGTCAAGATCCCCACCCCTAAACCATATATATTCATGTATTGGACAATATAACAAATCAATTGAAATATAGGGGAAGTCACTAGGATCACCCCACCCCCACCTGTTTGAAAACTTGATAACGGTTGAGATCCCAATCCCCAAACAATATATATTCATGTATGGGACAAGATAACACATTAAATGAAATATAAGGGTAGTCCCTAGGGTCACCCCACCCCCTTTTGTGTGTGTTTTGAGAACTTGTATAAGATTGAAATACCATATTCATTCTTGTTTGTCCTTTCAAAAAGATTGAATGACATACAATGTCAATCTCATTGGCGTCACATATGCGTGTCACTTTGCTAGACCTAACCAATGTGTACTAGACCTTGTCCAATTTCAGGCGACCATGGGAATGAATAATTATGGGAGCTTTGTTTGGAAGACTTCGTAACAGCATTATGTTACAATCATTTTTTGTCGAGCCTGCAACTTGTGTTGCAGAAAGCTCGACATAGGGATAGTGATCCGGCGGCGGCGGCGGCTACGGCTACGGCGGCGTGTGCTAACTTCTTAAAAGGTTTATATTTTAGAAGGTGAAAGACCTGGATGCTTCATACTTTGTATATAGATGCCTCATGTTACGAAGTTTCCTCATTTTCATGGTTCAGTGACCACTTGAAAAAAAAGTTCAGAATTTTTGTAATGTTGAATTCTCTCTTATTATAAGTAATAGGATAACTATATTTGGTATGTGCGTACCTTGCAAGGTCCTCATGCTTGTCAGACAGTTTTCACTTGACCTCAACCTCATTTCATGGATCAGTGAACAAGGTTAAGTTTTGGTGGTCAAGTCCATATCTCAGATACTATAAGTAATAGGGCTAGTATATTTGGTGTATGGAAGGACTGGAAGGTGCACATGTCCAACTGGCAGGTGTCATCTGACCTTGACCTCATTTTCATGGTTCAGTGGTTATAGTTAAGTTTTTGTGTTTTGGTCTGTTTTTCTCATACTTTATGCAATAGGTCTACTATATTTGTTGTATGGAATGATTGTAAGGTGTACATGTCTAGCGGGCAGATGTCATCTGACCTTGTCCTCATTTTCATGATTCAGTGGTCAAAGTTATGTTTTTAAGTTTTGGTCTTTTTATCTAATATTATATGCCAAAGGTCAACTATATTTGGTGTATGGAAATATATTATGATCTATATGTCAGTCCCGCAGGTTTTATTTGACCATGACCTCAATTGCACGGTTCATTGCACAGTGTTAAGTTTTTGTGTTTTGGTCTATTTTTCTTAAACTATACGTAATAGGTCAACTATATTTGTTGTATGGAAGCTGGCATGGTTCATCTGACCTTGCCCTCATTTTCATTGTTCATTGTTCTTTGTTTAGCTATCTTGGTTAATGTTAAGTTTATGTGACAGTTGTAATAAAACTTTATACTATCAACATAATTTCAATGATTAGTAAAGAAGGCGAGACATTTCAGTGTGTGCACTCTTGTTTGATAATTAAAAAAATGTTATTGATGGAAAATAGTTGGTAGGTTTAAAGAATTTACCTTAATTATAATTTGAATTATTTCTGGTCCTATAAAAATTTTCATTTTCATTTGGCTCATTTTAAATAAAACATATCTTGCAAGCCCAAGAATGTTTGACCAACTGGTTTTATAATTACCTGTCATTTTATTCCAAACTCAGAAATCATAGACTTGGGGTGAAGGTGGGGGACATTTACGTTTACTATGGACAGGTTAGACAGACCTCACCTTTGATCCCTGTAGTAGTAAACATTTGTCTGATTTGTGTCTCATAACTTTTGTATTGTTGAACACAAACTCAGTTTTCTTTCCAGGGAAGTCCATTCATACTTTTACAAGCTCGTACTATTACAGTCAACTTGAATTACTAAAAGTCAACTAATACCAACGTTAACTATCAACTAGAAGAACTGCAATCATTGCAAACTTGTATCACTGCAGACTCATGACCATGAAAAAAAAATATACTTGATATATGCGTTGCTTTTAAAAACTTTGACAAAATATGAATTATTTGCCTTAATGATTAATTCATTAAATGAACATAAATGTACAATATATGAATGTTTAATGTTTGTTCTTTTTAAAAATCTTAAAAAAAAAAAATTGAAGCAACATTGCAACAGTTTTTATAATTATGTTTGGCTTGGTTTTTGGTTAACTGCCTACAGCGCTTACAGTGCTTTGATTCTTTATTTTCTTCAGTGTTCCAAAGTTTTATTCGTCACTCGGAAATATCGTTGCATAGTAAATTGCGAGATTTATTATACACCTTCTATCGAAAGCGAATGGTATACAGTGATGGGAAGTTAGACGAACCGTCCGTCTGTCCCTTCGTTCGTCCGTCCGTTTGCATGTTCGTTCGTTCCTTTGCTTCTCCTATAACCTTATCATATTTAAATGAAAATTTTTCAGACTCATAACCATATAATGTCATTCTGTACCTCCTATTGTGTTTTTTGTCCAAATTATTTTTGGGGTTCCCATACAAAAACACGAACTTTGCAATTGTTTGATTTAGGGTGTACTCATTTTGTATCTGCAATTCCTTCTAAACCCCTCACCAAATGCATTAAAACTTTTTCACAATCTTAAACTCTATAATTTTGCTTTTTTAAGAAAATTATTTTGAAGTTTCTCTTACCAAAGCACTTTGCCATTGCTTTATTTAGGGGGTCCCATATCTCCTCCTTTGCCCCGTAGTGTAATTAATGCTATTGTGCGCCTCCTATCTTTTTACCAGACTCATTTTTGGGATTTCCCTGACCAAAGCATTGACTTTGCCATTGCTTTTTATGGTACCCATTTTGTATCCGAACCTCCTTAACCCCGTGTTATAAAATTGGAAACTTTCTCACAATAATAACCATATAATTCTATTGTGCACTTTCTGTAAATGTTTCAAATAAAGGCAGCAGTAGTATGCGGCTGTTCAAAAGTCATAATTCGATTAAGCGAAAACAAATCAGGGTAACAAACTAAAACCGAGGAAACACGTCAACTATCAGAGAAAATCAACGGAATAACAGAAACAAAATTATTAAAATTGCTAATATCGTACATAGGTTTATGTTTATAAATAAGATGTTGAAAATGTGTGACAGCACTACTAAGTATGTAGAAATAAACTTTATTGAGTCTTTCTACATTTGTACAACATACCGGCATCGGAAGAAGTTAAAAATGACGTCAGTGTCCAATAACGAAGAACTTATATCTGGTTTGTATAGTTGGACGTTATAATATAGGGTCGGCGGTAGTATTCACAAAAACCGGGAGATCTACTTGACATTAAGATTAAAATAAAACAAAGTATCTAGTATTAAACTATTTCATAAATTCCAACTAAAACTCTACGATTCTCCTGCAAAAACATCATAACACTTCAAAGAGAAAACCTTCATGCATGACCATTTAATTTGAAGTGTTGCCATTACAACCCATCCCATAGATTTCCGTATGTGTCATCATACAGGTGATGAAAGATTTAATCAAATTTTTATTAAGGTGTAGGTTCAGAACTTGAATTGCATTTTTTCCATTGTGTGGGTCGCGAGTCTGAATTTAAAAGACCTGTTTTTATTGTTCTGACAGAGAAGTCATTTTTGTTTTATTTACCATATATACCGAATTGAGGACAATCTTTGATGGACCTGTCTGGTGTGTCCTGAAGATTAGACGACAATCTGTTTGTGTACTATTTCGTGACATATATATTGCCGATTGTTTGTTGAAAAAAACGATCACCAACATATGTTGTTAATTAAGAAATCAAGCATCTTGACAATTTGAGATATTTTTTTTGTTTGAATCAGAGTGATTTTTTAGGAAGTACGATTTATCCCTCTCTAAGACAAGATACCAGTATCTACGTTGGCCATTCTTTTTAATAATGCAAAGCAGGACCAACTCTTTCAATTTATCTTTTAGTTTGAAATTGTGAATACTTGTGTTAAGTGTAGAAACGTTTAATGTTTTAATACTATTGTATTTTTGATGTTTCTGTTATGGTTTCGGTTGGATAATCTAATATGTCTTAACGTTTGTAGTCCAAATAATTATAAAATTGCCTTTCAATAACATCACTGTCATGAAAATTGTTTGGACGAATATTGTGAAAATAATTGTTTAAAGTTCGAGATTGCATATTAGTTACGTAAGCGCGTCACTGTTTTTGATATCCTGTGGTGTTTGTCGTTGATGGAATATGTTCGTTGTTGGACTGCGGTTTGCATGTTGTGTCGACTATTATATTATTTGATTGTGCGTTTCTCTGTTATGAGTGTTTGTGTTGTATGTCTGTCACGTAGTTTTGTCATTTTAGCGATATTTTAACATTGTCATAAAGCGGGATGGTTTGCTAGCCATTAAACCAGGTTCAACCGCAGGTGGCAGTTAGGTCCGCTGCTGTATGCCCTGAGGTAATCGGTGCCCTGAGGTAATCGTGGTAATGCGCTATTGATTAAATACGCACGAAAATATAGTTCTTATTTAGATAGATCTTAATACCAAATTTTAATGTGACCAAATACCAAAGATGTCAACAAACTTCCCAAATGATTTTATTATTGTATTCACCGATCATTTATTTCGTATGTACGTGTAGGGTGGGGATGGCTGGTAAAATTATAAACTTTTTTTTTTTTTATAAAAGTTCAATTAATGATCTGAAGTATTCATTCATGACAGGGTTACCTGAGGTAACCCCAATTATAACAACAAATACAACCATTAAACTCAAGTCAACTGAGGTAACTTTATATATACATCACATAAAAAATATACAAATCTATGAAGTCCTAAATTCTAAATTAAGAAATTGTCTTATTAAAATATAAATGTATACACTAGCAAAGTATGTACTAAAAATTCTTTTATAACAGGGTAACCTGCGGTAACCCAAACAATAACAGCAAATACAACCTATTTAACTCAAGTTAATTCAGATCACCTTTACATATACATCACATAAACAATATAATTTCAATGAATTCCTACATAACAAAAGAAGAAAATGGTTTGTTACAGCATAAATGCATATACTAGCAAAGTATCTACTAAGCATTTTGTTATGACAGGGTTACCTCAGGTAACCCATAAAATAGCATCAAGTATTATCCATTGATATCAAGTTAACTAAAGTCGCTTTTCCGATATATCACATAAACAATACACATCTATGAGGCCTACATGTAAAATAAAGACATTGTTTGATTACAACATAAATGTTTTCACTAGCAAACCATCTAATAAGCATTCTTTATAACATGGGTACCTGAGGTAACCCAAGACATAATTACAAATATAACCCACTTAACTTAACTGAAGTAAACTGAGATCACCTTTACATGTACATCAAATAAACAATACAACTTTCATGAAGTCCTACATTTAAAATAAAGAAGTTTGTTTATTACAATAAATGTAAACACTACCAAAGTATCTACGAAGTATTAATTCATGACAGGGTTACATGAGGTAACCCCAATAATTACAATAAATACAACCCATTCAACTCAAGTTAACTCAGGTTACATTTATATATACCTCGCATACACAATACAAATCTATGAAGTCCTACATTTTAGATTAAGAAATTGTGTCATTACAGAATAAATTCATATACCAACAAATTATCTACGAAGTATTCTTTCATAACAGAGATACCTCATGTTATTTCAAAAATAACAACAAATATAATCCATTCAAATTAAGATAACTAAAGTCGCCTTTCCTGAATATCATATAAACAATACTTATCTATGAAGTCCAAAATGAAATAGTAAATGGTTTATTAGAAGTTAAATGTATACTCTGGAAAACTATCTACGACGTATTCTTACGTGACAGGGTTACCTCAGATAACCAAAACAATCACAACAAAGATAACCCATCTAACTCAAGTTCACTCAGGTTACCTTTAAATATATATACATCACATAAACAATACAAATCTATGAAGTCCTACATTTCAAATTCAAAAATTGTGGAATTACAATATGAATGTATACACTAGCAAAGTATCAACTAAGAATTCTTTCATAGCTGGGTTACCTGAGGTAACTTAAACAATAACAGCAAATACAACCTATTTAACTCAAGTTAATTCAGATCACCTTTACATATACATCACATAAAAAATATAACTTCAAAGAATTCCTACATTAAAAATCAAGAGGTTGGTTTATTACACCATTAATGCATATACTAGCAAAGTATCTACTAAATATTCTGTCATGCACGGTTACCTCAGGTAACTCATAAAATAGAAACAAGTATTATCCATTCATATCAAGTTAACTTAAGTCGCCTTTCCAATATATCACATAAACAATACCCCTCTATGAAGTCCTACATTTCAAATAAAGAAATTTTTTGATTACAACATAAATGTTTACACTAGCAAACTATCTAAAAACCATTCTTCATAACATGGGTACCTGAGGTAACCCCAGACATAATTACAAATATAACCCACATAACTGAAGTTAACTGAGATCACCTTTACATGTGCATCACATAAAAAATACAACTTTCATGAAGTGCTACATTTAAAATAAAGAAGTTTGTTTATTACAATTAATGTAAACACTAGCAAAGTGTCTACGAAGGATTCATTCATTACAGGGTTACCTCAGGTAACCATAACAATAATAACAAAGATAACCCATCTAACTCAAGTTAACTGAGGTCACCTTTATATATATACATCACATAAACAATACAACTTTCATGAAGTCCGACATTTGAAATAAAGAAGTTTGTTTATTACAATTAATGTAAACAATAGCAAAGTATCTACAAAGAATTAATTCATTACAGGGTTACATCAGGTAACCCAATAATAACAACAAATACAACCAATATAACTCAAGTAAACTCAGGTATCACCTTTAAATATATATACATCACATAAACCATACAAATCTATGAAGTCCTACATTTTTAAATTTAGAAATTGTGTATTTAAAATATAAATGTATACACTTACAAAGTATATACTAAGAATTCTTTCATAGCAGGGTTACCTGAGGTAACTAATACAAAACAACAAAAACAACCTATTTAACTCAAGTTAATTCAGATCACCTTTACATATACATCACATAAACAATATAACTTTAATGAATTCCTACATTAAAAATGAAGAAGTTGATATATTACACCATAAATGGATATACTAGCAAAGTATCTACTAAATATTCTGTCATGACAGGTTACCTCAGGTAACCCATGAAATAGAAACAAGTATTATCCATTCATATCAAGTTAACTTAAGTCGCCTTTCATAAAAATCACATAAACAATACCCATCTATGAAGTCCTACATTTAAAATAAAGAAATTGTCCGATTACAACATAAATGTTTACACTAGCAAACTATCTCAAAAGCATTCTTCATAACATGGGTACCTGAGGTAACCCCAGACATAATTACAAATATAACTCACTTAACTGAAGTAAACTGAGGTCACCTTTACATGCGCATCACATAAACAATACAACTTTCATGACGTTCTACATTTAAAATAAAGAAGTTTGTTTATTACAATTAATGTAAACACTAGCAAAGTTAAAATAAAGAAATTGTCCGATTACAACATAAATGTTTACACTAGCAAACTATCTCAAAAGCATTCTTCATAACATGGGTACCTGAGGTAACCCCAGACATAATTACAAATATAACTCACTTAACTGAAGTAAAATGAGGTCACCTTTACATGCGCATCACATAAACAATACAACTTTCATGACGTTCTACATTTAAAATAAAGAAGTTTGTTTATTACAATTAATTTAAACACTAGCAAAGTGTCTACGAAGGATTCATTCATTACAGGGTTACCTCAGGTAACCATAACAATAACAACAAAGTTAACCCATCTAACTCAAGTTCACTGAGGTCACCTTTTAATATATATACATCACATAAACAATACAAATCTATGAAGTCCTACATTTCAAATTCAAAAATTGTGGAGTTACAATACAAAGGTATACACTAGCAAAGTATCTACTAAGAATTCTTTCATAGCAGGGTTACCTGAGGTAACCAATACAATAACAACAATACAACCTATTTAACTCAAGTTAATTCAAATCATCTTTACATATACATCATATAAACAATATAACTTTAATGAATTACTACATTTAAAAAGAAGAAGTTGGTTTATTACACCATAAATGGATATACTAGCAAAGTATCTACTAAAAATTCTGTCATGACAGGGTTAACTCCGGTAACCCTTGAAATAGAAACAAGTATTATCCATTCATATCAAGTTAACTTAAGTCGCCTTTCAGAAAAAATCACATAAACAATACACATCTATGAAGTCCTACATTTAAAATAAATAAATTGTCCGATAACAGCATAAATGTTTACACTAGCAAACTATCTCAAAAGCATTCTTCATATCATGGGTACCTGAGGTAACCCCAGACTTAATTACAAATATAACCCTCTTAACTGAAGTTAACTGAGGTCACCTTTACATGCGCATCACATAAACAATACAACTTTCATGAAGTCCTACATTTAAAATAAAGAAGTTTGTTTATTACAATTAATGTAAACACTAGCAAAGTGTCTACGAAGGATTCATTCATTACAGGGTTACCTTAGGTAACCATAACAATAACAACAAAGATAACCCATCTAACTCAAGTTCACTGAGGTCACCTTTAAATATATATGCATCACATAAACAATACAAATCTATAAAGTCCTACATTTCAAATAAAACAAAAATGGGATTTACAATACAAATGTATACACTAGCAAAGTATCTACTAAGAATTCTTTCATATCAGGGTTACATGAGGTAACCAATACAATAACAACAAATACAACCTATTTAACTCAAGTGAATTCAGATCACCTTTACATATAAATCACATAAACATTATAACTACAATGAATTTCTACATTAAAAACGAAGAAGTTGGTTTATTACACCATACTTGCATATACAAGCAAAGTATCTACTAAGTATTCTGTCATGACAGGGTTACCTCAGGTAACCCATAAAATAGCAACAAGTATTATCCATTCATATGAAGTTAACTTAAGTCGCCTTTCCGGTATATCACATAAACAATACACATCTATGACGTCCTTCATTTAAAACAACGAAATATAAATGTTTACAGTAGCAAACTTTCTAAAAAGCATTCTTCATGTCATGGGTACCTGAGGTAGCCCCAGACATAATTACAAAGATAACCCACTTAACTGAAGTTAACTGAGTTCACCTTTACATGTACATCACATAAGCAATACAACATTCATGAAGTACTACATTTGAAATAAAGAAGTTTGTTTATTACAATTAATGTAAACACTAGCAAAGTATCTACGAAGAATTCATTCATTACAGGGTTACCTGAGACAGGGTTACCTCAGGTAACCTAATAATAACAACAAATACAACCCTTTTAACTCAAGTTTACTCAGGTAACATATATCTATACATCGCATAAACAATACAAATCTATGAAGTCCTACATTTTAAATTAAGAAATTGTGTAATTACAACATAAATGCATATACCAGAAAAGTATGTACGAAGAATTCTGTCATAACAGGGTTACCTCAGGTAACGCCAAAAATAACAGTAAATATAATCAATTCAAATAAAGTTAACTTAAGTTGCCTTTCCTAAATATCATATAAACAATACACATCTATGAAGTTCAAATTTATAAAAAAGTAAATCGTTTATTACAACTTTAATGTATATTCTGGAAAACTATCTACAAAGTATTCTCACATGACAGGATAACCTCGGGTAACCATACCAGTAACATCAAATAAAAAATACAAATCTATGAAGTCCTACATTTTTGAATTAAGAAATTGTGTGATTAAAATACAAATGTATACACTAGCATAGTATCTACTAATATTATTTTCATAACAGGGTTACCTGAGGTAACCCAAGCAATAACAGCAATTACAACAAATGTAACTCAAGTTAATTCAGATCACCTTTACATTTACATCACATAAACAATATAACTTCAATGAATTCCTACATTGAAAATGAAGAAGTTGGTTTATTACACTATAAATACATAATCTAACAAAGTATCTACTAAGTATTCTGTCCTGACAGGGTTACCTCCGGTAACCCATAAAATAGCTACAAGTATAATCCATTTAAATCGAGTTAAGACAGATCGCATTTTCTAAATATCGCGTAAGCAATTTACATCTGTGAAGTCCTACATGTAAAATAAAGAAATTGTTTGATTACAACATAAATGTTTACACTAGCAAACTATCTAATAAGCATTCTTTCATAACAGGGGTACCTGAGGTAACCCCAAATATAATTGCAAATATAACCCACTTAACTGAAGTTATTTGAGATCACCTTTACATATATATCTCATAAACAATATAACTTCAATGAATTTCTACATTCAAAATGAATAAGTTAGTTTATTACAATTAGTGTAAAGACTAGCAAAGTATCTTCGAAGTATTCATTCATGACAGGGTTACCTCAGGTAACCCCAATTATAACGACAAATACAATCCATTTAACTCAAGTGAACTCATGTAACATTTACATATAATCGCATAAACAATACAAATCTATGAAGTCCTACATTTTAAATTAAGAAATTGTGTAATTACAGCATAAATGCATTTGCACCTGTCCTAAGTCAGGAATCTGATGTACAGTAGTTGTCGTTTGTTTATGTAATATATACGTGTTTCTCGTTTCTCGTTTTGTTTATATAGATTAGACCGTTGGTTTTCCCGTTTGAATGGTTTTACACTAGTAATTTTGGGGCCCTTTATAGCTTGTTGTTCGGTGTGAGCTAAGGCTCCGTGTTGAAGGCCGTACTTTAACCTATAATGGTTTACTTTTTAAATTGTTATTTGTATGGAGAGTTGTCTCATTGGCACTCACACCACATCTTCCTATATCTATATACCAGCAAAGTATCTACGAAGTATTCTTTCATAACAGGATTACCTCAGGTAACCCAAAAAATAACAACAAATATAATCGATTCAAATCAAATTAACATAAGGTTGCAGTCTTGTTATTGACTGCTCCATAGGCTTACATGCAAAACAGCTGATCTTAGAAAAAAAATCATGTTCATATCATGTATGTACCAAAGTGAAATTGTGATTTAATTGAAAAAAGGGGGTCTTGCCACGAAGAATAAAACGTTCCGCAATCGTGAAGTCAACTCATTTTTTTTTCTACTGTCTGTTTGCTATATTTACTAGACCTCACCACTTCAAGTAAACATGGTATCCTTCCATTTTCCTGGAATGATATCCCAAAAAGATGCAAGATTTTTTTAAAAGTCTATATTTATGTTTCCATTCACCATAAACCTATAAACAAACAGAAAAAAATTAGTTCAGAAAAAAATTCAGTCTACTAAATTATCTGTAAATCTCATTCTTGTCTATCTTTATGAGTAACCTGACCATGCACAGTTGTACAGCGGTTCACTGAGGTAACCTGACCATGCACAAGAGTACAATGGTTCCCTGAGGAAACCTACCATGCACAGTAGTACAATGGTTCCTGAAGTATTCTGACCAGGCACAGTAGTGCAATTGTTCCCTGAGGTAACCTGACCATGCACAGAAGTACAATGGTTCCCTGAAGTAATCTGACCATGTACAGTAGTACAATGGTTCCCTGGGTAAACCTGACCATGCACAGTAGTACAATGGTTCCCTGAGGTAACATGACAATGCACAGTAGTACAATGGTTCCCTGAGGTAACCTGGCCATGCACAGTAGTACAGTGGTTCCCTGAGGTAACATGACCATGTACAGTAGTGCAATGGTTCCCTGAGGAAACCTGACAATGCACAGTAGTACAATGGTTCCCTGAGGTAACCTGACCATGCACAGTAGTACAATGGTTCCCTGAGATAAACTTACCATGCACAGTAGTACAATGGTTCCCTGAGGTAACCTGGCAATGCACAGAAGTACAATGGTTCCCTGCAGTAACCTGACCATGTACAGTAGTACAATGATTCCATTGGGAAACCCGACCATGCACAGTAGTACAATGGTCACCTGAGGTAGCATGACAATGCACAATAGTACAATGGTTTCCTGAGGTAACCTGACCATACACAGTAGTAATGTGGTTCCCTGAGGTAACATGACCATGTACAGTAGTAGAAGTAAAAACACAAAAATACTAAACTCCAAGGAAAATTCAAAAAGGAAAATCAAAAATCAAAAGGCAAAATCAAAAGTCCAAACACATAAAACAAATGGATAACAGAATGGTTCCCTGAGGAAACCTGACAATGCACAGAAGCACAATGGTTCCCTGAGGTAACTTGACCATGCACAGAAGCACAATTTTTCCTGAGGTAACCTGACCATGCACAGTAGTACAATGGTTCCCTGAGATAATAAACTGACCATGCACAGCAGTACAATGGTTCCCTGAGGTAACATGACCATGCACAGTAGTACAATGGTTCCCTGAGATAATAAACTGACCATGCACAGCAGTACAATGGTTCCCTGAGGTAACATGACCATGTACAGTAGTTCAATGGTTCCCTGAAGTAATCTGATCATGCACAGTAGTGCAATGATTCTCTGAAGTAACCTGACCATGCATGGTAGTGCAATGATTCCCTAATTACTTACCATGCACAGTAGTACAATTGTTCCCTGAAGTTATCTGACCATGCAGGGTAGTACAATGATTCCCTGAGGTTACCTACCATGCAGAGTAGTACAATGGTTTCCTGAAGAAACAGTGGCGGGTCCAGGGGTGTTCTGAGTATAAGCACCTTTTTTTTTTTTTTAGATCAATGCATTTGAATGGAAACATATAGTTGGAACCCCCTCCTTGTGTCCTGAATTGGGAACCCCCCTTTTTTAAATGGATGGATCCGCCACTGCCCCTCATGCAGTCGGACAAGATGGACTGATTTTCAATAACCTATCTATTAAATGTTATCATTTTCTACTTATATATGTTACTTTAAAAGAAGTAACCAAAATCAATATATGCGTAATCTGTCCATATGTTAGTGTCATATATTATTAACTACTAGTATTTTAAAGCCAATCGAGTAAAATACGGATCTATAAATGTATGCTTTGCTTAATATACTTTGATATAATTGATAGAATACTTTTCACATATCGATTGTTTGTACAACTTTTATGAGAAAGAAAAAAACGTATGTGCCTGCCCCAAGTCAGGAGCCTGTAATTCAGTGGTTGTCGTTTCTTTACTATTTGTTTTTGTTCATTTGTTTTATATAATTAAGGCCGTTAATTTTCTCGTTTCAATTGGATTTCATTGTTATTTCTGAACCTTTTATAGATGACAATGCGATATGGACTTTGCTCATTGTTGAAGGCCGTACGGTGACCTACAGTTGGTAATTTCTGTGTCCTTTTGTGGACAGTTGTCTCATTGGGATTTATACCACAGCTTCTTTTTTTATATGTATCATTATTGAACGCATACATATCGCCATCTAGGTTCTTCTATTTTAATTGTATATATATATATTTATATCTACTACCCCTTTCGAATAAACAAAGAATGGTACACAAAGAAGCTTTAAATAAAATACATTTCAAACAAAGATAAGAAAAACCCAACGAAAGTGTTAATTATTTAACAATTTTGCATTAGTGTTAATGCTTATCCTACAGTTCAAGATGCATACACTTAAATTCAAATAATGCCGTGACAGTTTATAGCGATATTTTTTGTAACAGCTCAGTGGCGGGTCCAGGGGTGTTCTGGGGATAGGAACCCTTTTTTTTGGAGATCAATGCATTTGAATGGGAACATATAGTTGGAACCCCCTAATTGTGTCCTGGATTTGGGACTCCCCCTTGGGACTCCCCCCCCCCCCCCCGAAAATCAAATGTTTGCTGCCTCAGGCATGTGTGGATAACTTTTATTCTTTAATAGTTAGTTTAAATAATTGTATATACATTTATTTACATAAATCTCTATGAAACCAGTTTTTGACAACTATTATTATAAAAGTTTAAATCGCCATTCAAAAAGTGTTTTCTTTTTAATTATTTTAAGTCGTTTACGTTTCACTAAATAAATATCTGTTCACGTTGCAATGATCACAAATAAACCAAATATTTGAATTTTTTTCGTGAATTATTTGTCGTAACTTATTGTAAAAAATTGTATGTGTTCCTGTTTTCTCCTATTTTTCGCACATATACTGTCAGTCGAAATAGAAAGTACAATGATGTATTTTTAGTTTATTCTATTTTTAGATCATGTTATTACTACGCAAATGGGCACTATTGCCACGATTACCTGAGGGCACCGATTACCTCAGGGCATACAGCAGCGGACCTAACTGCCATCTGCGGTTCAACCAACCATTTTTTCTTAAAATGTTCTGTACCAAGTCAGGAATTTGGCAGTTGTTATCAGATAGTTCGTTTCTATGTGTGTTGGCGTTTGTTTTTGTTGCACTCCATGTTCCTGTGGTTCCTTTGTTTCCCTTTTATAGTTGTTGTGTTTCCCGCGGTTTTGGTTTGTAACCCGATTTTGTTTTCCCTCAATCGATTTATGGCTTTTGGAACACCGGTATACTACTGTTGCCTTTTTAGAGTGTATGAATTCTAACAGATCTTGGAATTGTTTTAGTATTCACGCCACATCTAGATTATGTAGTTTCACAATAAGTTTCAAGCCCAGCTTTGATTGCTGATAACATTGATGTTTATAATTTTGAAAGAGGTTTCTTGGAGCTCTTGGAAGACCCAGCAATATAACGTTGTTTGTAAGGACACTTATGTATTTTAGGTATCCAATATAATGAAGGAAGATCCAGTTCTTCATCGTTTGTTAACATTCCAAGGAATAAAAAACAGACCTATGATTATCCAGGATCTCCTCCTTAGTAAGCTTCCTGCTGGTATATGTTGAGTTTCTAAGTGAATTGTTAATACCTAATTCATTTTGCAAGTAGTTTATGTAATGTGACTTACACACAACAACGATGTTGGTTGAGGCTTTATCTGTAGGGATAACAAAATACTTTTCATGGAGGTAGGACAAGTGCTTCCTACATAAAGAAATGCCTATACCAAGTCAGGAATATCACAGTAGTTTTCCATTCCTTTGATGTGTTTGCAACATCTGGGTCTTTAAAGATTGATAGCATGCATGTTGATAGACCTGTTCAGTTTCTGAAATGAATCAATAACCTCACAGCTGTTATCCATTCTGAAAGAGTATATACGTATTCTTTCTCGTGTTTTACCCATTGCCTGGTATAATCCTCGACTGAATCCATCAGTATTTTATATAGATCTAGCAGGTTATCAATCTATGTCATGTATTTACAAAAATGTACGATGTATCTCTGGTGTTCTGTGTCTAGAACTACTTTGACCGGTTTTCACAATGAACTAAAACGTTCCTAGTTTTGTTTATCGATTCATGACTTTTGAACAGCGGTATATTATTATCGCCTTTATTTAATCTTTTTATTTAAACTAGGTATATTCCATTTAGTAGTTACAATCTTTGATATGAAGTACTGTAAAACAACATAATTTCGCGCATACTTTATTTCGTGTAAATTTATCTCTTGCCAACTTCGCGTCGGTTTTTTTTCGCGATCATTTTCTTTCCTTGGTTTATTTATGTAAGGGAAGATCAAATTCCACATGTTCATGACAACTTACATTCGTGTTATTTTTCTACTCGCGAAAGTCGCGGACATTAGTTGGTTTACAGGAGTTATACATCAATTTTGCTAAGTTTTGAACGAATCCAAAGCTACAACAGAAGTAGCAATATTAATTTAGGAGCATGTCTGATATTGTTCAAATATGACAGCTTGGTGGTCGACCATGTCATTTTCATCTTTTGTGTTTCTAATGAGGTTTACATTTGTGATAAAACTGAAATTATGAATGATGAATTTTTCCTTGTGATGATGCTTAGGACCGTTAATGGTTAATTGTAACAGTATGTTTTATATATGTAGTTTTTGTTACGTAGTTCTCTCTTCATCCAATTGATGACTCTATTTAAATATTTTGTCAGCATAATATTTGGTAATGTATTGCCGTAAATGATTAAATCCAATGATTGATATAGGTGTTCTTAGGTCTCTAAATTCCTGTATCGTGGACCATAAAATCAATCTGTGTACAATAGCTTACTGCCTTCAACTTACATATTTGTCCATGCTATTTCACACAGTTTATTTCGAACTTTGTTTCTCCTGATGTCACAAGGTCTTTATGTACAACATACAGTGCTCTTCTTCATAGCTTTGAAGGAGAATTTCTATCTTACCTCTGTACTCTATAGACGTTTTAAAAGACTGACAAACTCAGAACTTTACACAACTGTCAAACAATGTTTAGGTAGCTATAACACCTTGTTAAACCAACAAATTAGTCTGTACCAAATCAGGAATATGACAGTTGTTTTACATTCGTTCCGTTGTTTGATATTATCGAGCATTTGGTTTTATGGACATTCCCCTTTTTTTAATTTCATTTTAAGTTCGGTATTTTCGTTTTTTGCACACAAATGCGTCTAGCTAACTCCTTTTGACGTTATGCAAAATATCAATCAGTATCAGTTCAAATACGAATTTTATTTTAGTCCAAAGATGCAGCGAACGAAATGCAGGATTAAAGTCTTAACATCAAGTAGTTGCTTCCTTATTATGGAAAAATAACCATTGTATGATAATTCAGATAGATTATAATTATAGCTTCAGAGTATAACATTATGGATTCGAGACAATAAGTTGTAAATTGACGTGATTACTGACTCTTGAGTGGAAAGTGGTGTTAATATCCGGAAACGTTGTCCTTGATGTGTTGATGCCAGTAACATAATATAATATCATATCACAAATAGTGCAAAACCCTGATTTGATATCTATTTACGTCTAACAAAGATGTTATATCAAACAATCGGTCATCCTAACACGTTTGCAAGCCCCGCATGCATGACGTTTGTTAGTTACCTTTATGCACCAAATATTGGAAGTATCTCATTAAAAACCCACATATATACCTATTAAATCTTGATCTCGATTCCATTTTCCCTCTATCAAAAGTATTTCCCTGTATACAATAAAGGTGTTATGATTTACAGAAACTGTACAGCCTATGAGACATGATTTATTTCTTTTAAAGGAATTAAGTTACTGGGTAACTTTGCTATAACAGATTCAGAGGAAGCTCAAGGTCTTTCTCACTATCTGTCAAATGTTGATATATACAGCAATAGCTGGGGACCTGCTGATAAAACTGGTTTTACTGGTCCTGGTTCAGCGACAAAGGCAGCATTGCTGAATGGAGTGACTAATGTAAGTAGCCATTTTATTCTTTTTTGTGTCATTGGGTTAATATCTAATTGACATATTGTTCTAGTTTTTCACGAATGAAATATTATTTTTAAGTTTATTATTTAATATGGTGTTGTCCGGGTTTACATGAAGTATAGAATTATGAATCTACAATATTTTACTCGCTGGCGTTGGAAATATACTTATCGCATTGACACATTTAGCCTCATTTTTCTATCTTCTGCATTTCTTCAGGTATCACTACAGACTGGTCGAGTAATAGCTCAGACTATTTTCAATGGCAAAGATAAGGGTCAAGTAAAATTCAGTTCAGTCGAGTATGGTTAAGACTGGGGTCGAGTAATGTCGAGTAAAATTCAGACCAATTCAGACTGGTCGAGTAAAAATCAGTACAGTCGAGTACAAATATAGGCCATTTCAGACTTTTACTGGTTTGTAGTGTACACATCGATCCTTATCATTTAAACTGTTCGTCTATCAAATTAAAATTTCGAGGTATTGCGCGAAATAGGAATACAAGAGAAGATATTTACAGTAAACGTCGATTATACAACAACACAGCTACAAAAATAACCAAACGACATCCAGGGGCAACATATAGCCTTCAAAATAGACAGGTGTAAATAAATTTGACGGAAACAATTAAATATATGTCATCAACATCCATGCTCCAAATAACGAAAAAAAAGAAGATACGATATGCATTTTAATAAATTTAAAATCTGCATGTTTAATTAAAACGCACTATATTTTACATTATTTCGGAATTTGCAGATCCATATTATTAGAAGAAAGATAGCTGACTCAATCTTTAGATCTTTCATAAAACACACCCTTCTTAAAACACAAGAATGCTAGCTTATGATACTTCTGGTCAACTCTAAATGCAATGAAATGTTTTTGAAAATCCAGTATTAGGCCGACTATTTACTCGAAAATTTAAGCTGATTGAACATATTTTATAAAATTTGAGTTTGGTCATTGTTATCCGTGGAAATGGAATAGTTGTTGAGCGATAAAAACGTTTTAGAGCTTCTTGTTATATAAGGTATCTACATATTGCAGGGAAGGAATGGTAAAGGTGCTATTTACATTTGGGCAGCAGGTAACGGAGAAACTACAGACAACTGTAATGCTGACGGCTATGTCAATAGTATTTATACTGTAGCCATTTCTAGTGCAATGATTGGTCAAAATGCATGGTACTCTGAAGTATGTGCTCCTGCCTTAGCTGTAGCATATGGTGGCAGCCAGGATGACAGATACCTGGTAAGTCTAGAATTTTACCATGATAAAATCTTTTGAGGGAGTTGCAGGGACGGTAATCAATATTTATCAAGCCATTTGTCATGCGCATATATTTTTGTTGTGATTTTTGTTGAGAAGAAGACAAGTATTATGTAGATCAATAAACTGATTAAAACAGTTATTGGTAGAAATGGAGTAGATTTTAAAAATAAAAAACATGTAGT
Source organism: Mytilus edulis (assembly GCF_963676685.1). Classification (NCBI taxonomy): domain Eukaryota; kingdom Metazoa; phylum Mollusca; class Bivalvia; order Mytilida; family Mytilidae; genus Mytilus; species Mytilus edulis. Next base: position 33,812,673 of record NC_092346.1, read on the forward strand.
ATTTTTTTTCAAAATTCCTGTTTCCAATGGTTATTTGTATTGTTACAGAATTGTTTTGTATTAGGTATATGTTTTTATGGATTTATTGAAACTCCTGATGAAAATATCCCATTTGTAATTGAATTTAATGTCCATTATTATGACTATACCCAATTGCAAATTCAGTACTGATCTGTGTTGACAGACACATTATTGTCATGTCAATAATTGATTGATATCTTTGTTTAACTTTCAGTTCCAAACATTTCTGACTCAACCCGGGATTTAACGTTCTTCTTCCAACGAGACTATGTATTGATATCCCCTCCCTTCAGCATTCCTGTCAGCCAAGCTGACCACATTTCTATACACTAGCCGGCAACCTTTATATGTACTTATGTTATTATGCACGACACATTTTCAGGGAATAACCTTCACTAAGCACCCTTCAGACAAAAACTGTTAGAAACCAAATATACAAAGCATTTGGCAGCAACAAAAAAGTTCTTGCTAATCTCAGAATGGAATGGCATTTATTCAAACAATATCTGCATAAATCTTAGTCTTTGTGGAATCCGACTTATGTATGTCTTAATCTTTGCAAAATTAGAATAGTGCAGTATATTAATATTTGTCTAATTTGGCCTGTATGAGTCTTGGTGAAATTGATTGCAACGGTTACTGTGGATTAGAGATATGATCACCCGGACTTATTCCATCTTGCATTCAGATCCATGCTGTCGTAGAGTCTGCATTTTGGCGGGATATATAAGTACTCAGTCAAGTCCTTGTGGAAAGGGAACGTATAATACTAGACCAGTCATGAGAGAGTGTCGATCCTTTTGATCCAGTAGACCCACTTTGAAATATTTGCCACTGGACATTAAGTAAACAACAATCAATATAGGTTCCAATCAATCTCTTGTTTATTTGATCATTTTAAACGGTTTCTAGAACTATTACGAATAATTATAAAAATATAGTCACAAAGAATTAAATTTCATTCACCGTTATTTATATATACCCTCGAAGAAAATTGATGTCAGTAATATCTGAGTGTAAAATCCTACGTGAATCATTTTATTCCTGAAGTTATTTTTAAAAGATACATAAAAGACATTAACAATCTAGATAAACCTCACGTTGTGACGTTAACTAAGATGTCTAATGATATATCAACAACGAAATTGTCATTTGTAACAAAGACATCAAAGGAAAATCAAATTAAAATATATTAAGGGTGTAATCAGGTCAGTTTTGTGAATTTGAGCAGATTCTAGATTTTTTTTCTTACGATTTAAGACCCAAATAATGCCAATGCTAAATATAAGGTAAAATTCCGAGTCAGCGTTCTTTTCCCGCCATTTAAAAAAATCAACTATCTTAAAAAGGAGTTCCATAACTTATCAATATTTTTAGCTGATTTTGTTCCTTTACTAAAGCTTTTCTGACTTATATTATCAATTTTAAATTTTCGATTTTTTTAAATTTTACTCAACTACATCCTTAATTTCAGACAACTACTACAACGTCATCAGGATGTAAAAGTGATGGTATCCAGGGGACGTCGTACGCAGCACCTTTAGCGTCTGGTATTGTTGCCCTGACACTGGAGGCGAAGTAAGTTCTTTAAGCCACTATTGATTTCTTTAACACACGAGGCAAGGTAAATATTATAACGTTTAGTCACTTTTATTTTGCTCAAAATTTGATGCAATCAATTCTGAATTTTTCCTCCTGCTTGAAATAGATAAAAATGCTGCTGAAACTGCTGACTCGTTTCACAAAAACATACGCATTAGAACATTTTGTTGTTTAAATGTCCCACACTCAAGGCAAAGTATGTATTACCATTTTCTACACTTGAAAATGCCTGTACCAAGTCAGGAATATGACAGTTCTTGTCCATTCGTTTTTGATGCGTTTTGTTATTTGATTTTGCCATGTGATTATGGACTTTCCGAATTGATTTTCCTCTGAGTTCAGTATTTTTGTGATTTTACTTTTTATTATCTATGCTAAAAAGTATTTTTTCATAGCAGATAAATAACAATTACCTATTACAGGTTGATTTAGAAGCTGCAAATATTGCTGATATACACCCGGGTTAAAAGAAAGTATCATTACCTACAGCTGTCAATAAGATTTTTTGAAATTCAAAGTGCAGCTTTGATCCTATATTCATGTATCTGCTTAATATATTGATATATACTATGAAATAAGCGCGTATAAATGCAAAGTAGAATTATAACGACTACTCTTAACATATAGTGTTCCCATTTCCGTCATTTCGTCTTTCCATAATTCTCTAATCAAACCGTTGGCCAAAAGTAGGGACGTAGACACTTTAATAAAAATTTAACTTGTTGGAACATTTTAAGTAATATCTACAGAACTTTTTTTTCTTTTGAAAATATTAGTGTATAATGATAAATTACAAAGGATGATTGTGTTTCGTTTCGGTTGTTGTTTGACAAAATTACGGCCTTATGAATTTGAAATGTTTTTATGAAAATGTTCGAACTTGTGCAATGACTGCAAATTACGTTTTGTACATTAACCTTAGGGTATAATGTTAACTTACGGATCTAGTGTGCTTTTTGTTTCTGTTGACCGAGTATTTGTGGTAAGGCTGCCGGCGGGGGTATTAGTTTCGTACCTAAACATTTATAGGACTGGTGTGTTTAGATGAAAATCAATACACAATTCAAATTGATGTCATGATGCTAGATTAACATTTTTTGTCATTAAAATTCTGTACAGTTCCTTCTTGGAACGTGACTTTCTGTCCTGTTGATGACGTTGCTACATGGATCTTTTACAGCCACAGATATTAGAGTGTAGGGAGGCATGGTTTCATGTAGCAGGTTAAAAACTTTGTGCTTGGTTATAGTAAAATGTAACTGCAAGCATAATTTAATACAACATAATACTATTCATTATCGGTGTGTTTGTACTTGAGGATTTGTTATCAATTAATGATTGAATATCGTTAATCTATAGCCAAGTCTTTTATGTCCCCGCAGCAGCGGAGGACGGATTAAGTGTTACCCCTTGTCCGTCCGTCCGTCCGTACGTGCGTCCCAAAATTTGTTTTCGTTCTCTAACTTTAGTTTGCAGCAACCAAATGTTATGAAATTTATACACAATGCTTATGACCACAAAACACAGATCGAGTTATAATTTGGGTGGCGGCACTTTTACCGTTCTTGAGTTATGCCCCTGTATAACGCTATATGCAAGTGGGGGAGTCATATGTGTCCGAGGGACACATTTTCAATTTATTTTCTCTACTGGTTATAAGTGTATGGTATTTATTGTGTAACCTCTTTTAATAAAATTGAGAATGGAAATGGGGAATGTGTCAAAGAAACAACAACCCGACCATAGAAAAAACAACAGCAAAAGTTCACTAACAGGTCTTCAATGTAGCGAGACATTCCCGCACCCGGAGGCGTCCTTCAGCTGGCCCCTAAACAAATATAAACTAGTTCAGTGATAATGAACGCAATACTAATTTCAGAATTGTACACAAGAAACTAAAATTAAAAAAATACAAGACTTACAAAGGCCAGAGGCTTCTGACTTGGGACAGGCGCAAAAATGCGGCGGGGTTAAACATGTTGATGAGATCTCAACCCTCCCCCTATACCTCTAGACTTTAGCCAATTGATCGAGATTGAAAGAGGAAGGACATACTGCCACATGTTTATGTGATTGTCCGAAATATGTAACTTCTTATTGGGTTTTCTTTTGTCATATCTTAATGTCTTTTTATTACTTTAGGGGAATCTGGTGTTGATGGCAAATATGTGATACCTTGTGGTAATTGTTTTCACTACTTTTCAGCTCTTCTGTGTTGGCAAAAAATAGCATTGTTCACAAAACTTTGAACATTCTTTGAATTGTTCGAAATTCGTTGGATTTTCTAACCCCAGCTTAAGATAACCTGATCGATAAGTGCGCATCTGTTGCAGTAAGATTGGTACCTTTAATCTTATTAGATGTATTTGGCCAAACTTTTGGGGATTTTTGTTCCTCAATGCTTTTCAACTTCAAACTTGATTTGGTCCTTTAATTATATGATTCTAGCGTCGCTTATAAGTATTAGTTTACGACACTCGCTTTCTGGCATACAGAAGCCTGGTATCTTTGATTTTTGTCTAGGCTCGAGGCGATTTCGAGATTAGAAAATTGTATAGACATCTGTCCATTGTTGCAGTCTGTATGATGATATCTAGATTTTGTTTGGTATTTCGTCCCCCACCGCGAGTGCATCAGTTGGACATAATAATATTCTTCGTCCCGTCTGCCGTTCGTCCGACCATTTCACAGAAAGCTTTCATACTTGGTAGAATTATTTTTCATCATATTCGTTAAACCAATTTGAATGTATCTCATTTTTACAAGGTTTATGGACTTTAATAGATTTTTACTATAAACTTGTGAACGCAATTTTTCAGGATTGTTTGCCTAATGAATATTTAATGAGTTTTTTTTCAATGTTGATATCTGTCTTTTTTTTCAGTAACCTTTAAGGTGACTTTTTGATAATGTTATGTTATATTCTCGGTGATACATATCATATACAATTGTATATTGAAACGTTTACATTGCATGTTAAGAGTTTATTTCATTTTATTGATATATTTTATTTACTTTTCCAATTTATTCCCAATTATAGTTCCGATCTAACTTGGAGAGACATCCAACATCTGATAGTTTTCACATCAAACAGGAATGGTTTGAATGACACCTACTCTGATTGGTCAATGAATGGGGCAAATAAAGAATGTGAGTTTTTTTTTAAGTAATTATGATTTCAAAACTGATCTTGGATGATATACGCGAGTAAAACTTTGCATTCAAAAACAAATCTAGATAACCACGTTTTTGGTCCTGAATTTAGCATTTAGCATTTAGGCCATTTACACCAACATAAACACGTTGGTGTTAATTGGTAAACATTCTTTTGTCATCAAACAATATTTCTCTTCATCTGAAAATATCTGTTTTGGTTTATTAATTGATTGAAAACTCAATTATTAGTATCAGACACATTATAACGGATTGACCTCTTCGAGATTTCAGATAAACCACCACAGTTACACTCATAGTCTTTCACAACATCGAACATACTGTGTGTGTGTGTAAATGGAAAATCTTTGATGATGTTTGTTGAATTTATTTACAGCTTTTTAAGATTGGGACGATTTACATAAGTAGAACCGGATATATTTTGTAAACATTTGTGTATTGTTATATTGACCTCTACATGTCTTTTTTAAACGTTGCATGGGTTGATTTTATAACGGCGTAGACCTTATATCATTGTTTCTCTAATGCTTTGGCAATTTAACCTTTTCTGGACCCATTGTATGAGAATATTTAATCAGCATATGGTTGCCGCTGATCTCAGTAGATAATTGGCTTAGTTAGAGGGTCATAACCATTATCAACTTACTGAATGGATCGAATGGTGTTAGAGAAATTGACAACTTTGTGGAATGTTCAAGGCACTCGAAGGGGATTTTCGTTTATCAAATATGAAAATTTATTTGAAAATCATTAGAGAAACAGATTCTTACATAGTTACCCGTGGATTATCGGAATTATCCAATCTCGATAGTGATATAATCAAATTTTAACTATCTCTATTGGATAAATCCAATAATTCAATGGTACTAATATAAGAATCTATAAATTTAACATGTTTAACAAAATAATTAAGTACATACTGAAGGCAATAAGAATTCAAAAGTAATAGAATGACACGAACATCTATGCAAACAGAAAAAATGAAAAACAAACAACGGTCTACAATACGAAAAACGAAAAAAAAAACCAAACATATATCTAAATATTTAGATGCTCTGGAAGGGTTAGAAATTCCTAGGTCAATTATGGTACTCGTCGTGTTGCCCAGAACAAATAGAAATGATGTGGAAACTCAAATTAGATGAAAAGATTCTTCCAGGAATGACACGGGAAAGATAATATAATTATTTAAAAACAGGACATCTTTTTTATTGCGAAAAGTAATATATATTATTCTTCAGAAACCCACGTTTGGTCGTACACAGATACAATTCGAGACAACTGGAAAATATCAATTTATCACAGGCATGCCAGCTTTAAATTATTCATATTGGTAATATCAGTTTGAGTCTGAAAAGGAGGGAGAGTTAAATGATGAATACTGATAGCATTATATTTTGTATTTTTAGTCAGTCAGATTCTTGGTTTTGGTTTAATGGACGCTGATGCTATGGTGAGCTATGGTAAAATCTGGGTAACAGTTCCAACACAACAAAAGTGCACTACATCTACCAGGTCTCCTTCATTGTAAGTATTTATCTTAGATTATTATGATAAATGGACCTAAACAATTATATTAAAAGTCTGTATTGCCTTTTAAAATGAGTATACATCGATGTTTCATATCTCAAAAGTCCAGATAGAAAAAATGGAAATGAGAATTATAGGAATCGCATAAACCCTCATCGCATATCCAGACACATGGTTTTAATATCATATTCAGAAGTATGTATCAAAGCCTTGACAATACCATAAACTGTGGTAATAAAATGTTTATATTTCCACTGCAAACATGTTGGATAATAGACCATTGCGCATTGTGGGTAGTTAGTTGTACCGGAAATGCATAATTGCGTTATTCCGAAATTTGTATTGATTAAAAATTAGACCAGGCAAACTCGCACATGCTGTCATTGAAGCCAAATGAATGTAAACATATTAATTTTCAAATAACAAATACACCAATCTATTGTGGATGATTTCAAATTAATTAGATAGTATCCAAATATTCTAAGAAATACATTGACTCACGTTTATCGTGTTTTATATAAAACAGACGCGAATCAAGACTCGAGGCGTGCAATGACATCTCACATTTACAGCTGTTGACAAATATTTAAAAACAGAAATAAAAAATACTTAGATAACATTTATACGGATGTAATTTGGTGGAAATAAAACAGCTTATTCCTTTCACCTTGTTTGAAAGTTTGAGTTTAAATATTTAGTGCAATAATTAAAAAAAATATATCCTATAAAGTCTGCAAATGTCCTCAAATTGCCAGCCGCCTTGTAGAAACAGAGAGAGCTAATATCTTTGCAAAAGATAGGCGAAAGATACTAAAGTGATATTCAAACCTTTTTTAACAGAGAAAAAAATAAATCCACTTTAATATGTGCACGATTTGGAGTTTGTCATGTTATATATTGATTCAAAACTACATAGCTGGCAGTTGGACTTTTAAAGTCTTTGAAAACAGATATAAAAAGGCGGCAAAACCCGGCTTTTATAATGCAGTAAATCGCAATTCTTTCATTCATACTACCAAAACGCACTTAAATTACCTCGATTTTAAAGCTATAAATAGCTGAAATTTACATACAATTTGCTAAGAGGTTATTTCGTTAGAAAATAAGTGTCGGTTGACTATACAATCAGCTGACTTAAGGATCAGCAATGATCTTACTCCGATTGATTTATAAAACAAACATTTCAGAATCTCAAATGTTAAATTCGTCTCCGACTTTTCAAACTTATGAAAAACCACCTTTGACCGTACACTTCAATCTGTATGAAGATATATAGCTAGACTCAAAAAAAAGTTCGATCGTCTCCATTTGTAAACAAGTAAAAACTATGACGTAAGTTTGACCAACTCTTTTGCTGTTGATCTATTCTATAGATTTTCTAAAGAAACACAATGAAAAGTGCAAGTGGTCTATACATGTAATGTTTGTCCTTTTTATAATCATCTAGAGTCATCAAATGACAAATGAATATTTATACATTCTTTCTGTATATTAATGATAGCCTACGTCCATTAGTTCGTCCAGTATGAGGTAACAGTTTTAGAATTGTAGTTTTTACCATACAGGTGTGGTCACATCAACTTGAAACTTAGTACACATGTTTCATTCTGATGTGCAATTTGCAAATTATACGCCAAAAAACAGGTTTCATCAATAACACATGATTCACTGAACACACAAATGTGATAATTGTAAATAAGTACACTCTCATGTAAAGGTTTTTGGTTAAGATAGTTTACCTCGAACTGTTGGTCTCGTCTGTTTTGTACATTTTGTCATGTCGGGGTCTTTTATAGCTTACTATGCGATAGGGATTTTGCTAACTGTTGAAGGCCGTACGATGACGAATAGTTTGTAAATAAAGGCAACAGTAGTATACCGCTGTTCAAAACTCATAAATCCATGGACAAAAAACTAAATCGGGATAACAAACTAAAACCGAGGGAAACGCATTAAATATAAGAGGAGAACAACGACATAACACTAAAATGTAACACATATAGACAAAATCCCACGAGAATAACAAATATAACATATATATATAACATCAAAACCAAATACATGAATTTGGGATAGACAAGTACCGTGACACGTCTTATCGCAATGTGAATTTACACTCAAAAATAAGAGAAAACAAACGACACAACGTTATAATGTAATACACACAGAAACGAACTATAATATAACAATGACCATATTCCTGACTTGGTACAGGGCATTTTTAAAGGGAAAAAATGGTGGGTTGAACCTGGTTTTGTGGCATGCCAAACCTCGCACTTTTATGGCCATGTGAAATATAACATCAAAATGACAACACAGGACTACAATATAAATAAATTGGAGAACACAATTGACAAAGAATCACACGAACAACAGCCAACAAAAGGCAACAAGTTCAAAATTTTAATACGCCAGAAGTGTATTTTGTCCACACAAGACCTATGTGTGACGCACAGATACAAAAGTTTGAAAGCCGAAACGAGTACAAAGTTGAACAGCATCGAGGACCAAAAGATCAAAAAGGTTGTGCCAAAAACGGCAAGGGTTTTCTGTTAAGTTACCAGAAAATCCCTATAATTTAGAGTAATTTATACTTATGCAAACAGTAAATTTAATAAAATGAATATTCAAAAGATGTACATGATAAAGCTGAAGTATTAACTAATTACAGGAAACAACTGAAATACATTTACATAACCAGACATTTGAAACACAAAAGTAGACACATCCGAATACGTTTAAACCTCTACGCCAAGTGACGTCCTATTTGAAACTGAAAAATGACGAAAAAATGACGTCATTTGAATTAGTAAAACAGAGCATCAAAAAATGAAAAATGACGTCACATAAGAATGAATAAGATAGAATTAGGATTAATTTAAGATTATATATTTGAACTAAATACTGATATTGCATTTAATAACAAAGCACATTTTAATTCTTATTAATATAAAACTGAGGTAGCAATTAACTATATTATAAAACTATGTCAGGTTTGTTATGAATCTAACTTCAAACGCAAAATATCGTACTGATTACTTTGAACGAAATCAAATCTGATAAATGAAGGCGGTGATTAATTTTCTTTACCATAACACATAAATATAATAGAAAAGACGTCAACACATTTGACAAAATCCGATGAGAATTACAAATATAACATTAAACATTTAAACTAAATACATGAATTTGGGATGGATAAGTACCGTACCACGTCTTATAGTAATGCGAGTTCACACTCGGCAAAACAGTCACAATCGGGAATAAGTCACGTTTGGTAATTAAAAGATTAGACGACATTATGACAAAACACAATCTACCATGTGGTAAAAATGTCCTTAGCTAGTTTGGTCAACGAAACATCGTATGGATCCACCAAATCGTGATGGTGTCCATAAAATTTACGGAGTGTCAATTTTAATCTGTCCTCCTCATAACTTTGTTGGAGCAGTTTCTGCGTAAGGAGCACACTCCTGTATATGAAGTCCGTAAAGTGTGAACAAGCACGTGAATAACGTATCAATTGTGATATGTAAACACCATACGAAGGGGCAGAGGGTATGTTACTGCTGAGAAATGGGAAATTGATAATTGGGAAGTTGAAATCGTTCCGTTTATCATAGATTTTCGTGTGAAGTCGTCCATCTACGTCAATATTGAGGAAAAGATCAAGGTATGAAGCAGTCTTTCTAGTATCAGTGGTATCCTTAATTTCAAGTTCACTTGGATATATGAGATGTAAGTATTGGCTGAAATATGGGTTATTCAATGATAGAACATCATCAATATATCGGAAAGTAAAATTAAAGAATTTCGCAAGGTGCTTTTTCTTTTTGTCTTTTAGAAGGTTCTGAATGAATTCTGCTTCATACGAGTACAAAAACAAATCAGCCAGCAGGAGTGCACAATTAGTACCCATTGGAATACCGACTGTCTGTTGAAATATAAATCCTCCAAACTCAACAAATTTATTGTCGATCAAAAAGTCCAGCATTTTGATAATATCATCTTCTGTATATTTTCTGGGAGATTCAGTGTGATTTTTCACAAAATATGAATTATTGTAACCCAAAACAAGAAATTTGTATCTACGATTTCCATTTTTATAGAAAAAGCTCTGTTTTATGAGATGGTGTAGTCGATCTTTCAACTGAGCATGGGGAATAGTAGTATATAGCGTAACATCAACGTTATTTGGTCACTGGTGGAAAGCTGTCTCATTATCAAGCATCCCACATCTTTTTATTCTAATCTAAGAAGTCACATTTTGATATGCAAATGACAGTTTTAAATAAAAACATCAAATAGAACACGTCAACAACTCTAATTTTGTTTTACTTTAGAATTATACCTGCGACTTGAGAAAAAAACCCACTTACACAAGTGTTTGTGTTTGTCAATTGGAATGTATTTTTTTAGCATTTTATGAATTTTTCTATTGAATCATAACTAGACCAAAACATAATTCGTGTTTCAAACAATAAATAACTATAAAATATATCTATTAATTTGATATTAACAATTGATTTTACTATATCCTAAATCTGCCATATTTTGATAATGATATGCTATTTTCCACAATGGAAATCGCACTTAGAGAACATATCTTAAAAGAAAAATTGGACTTTTTAAAGTGAACATAATGTCTGAAAAAAACCCGGTTCGAACCAGTTTGTACAATAAGACATAGTATTTATTGAATTTTCCTTACGAAATCAAGCAATCTGGCAAAAAAAAAAACGTTCATCAGTTCATCAAACGTGAGCTGTTTTGATAGCAACTTCAATTTCATAGATCTTATAAATATGGGTAGATTTTTTACCGCTATTAGATGAAAAAATTGACAAAATAGTCAACACAAATAAACCAAGCTAGTGATTATACAATAACCTGAACACATAAAAACTCACATTTTTGCACAAGAAGCTTTTTTTCTGTATAAACAGTTAAAAGATCATTTAAGGATTTGCTCATGGTTATCACTTTTCCTTAAACTAACTTTTAAAATGTTTCACAATGCGTTCTTTTCTAGGCATTACACATTTTGCTAGATAATTCTATAGCCTTACTTAAAAAAACAATTCTTGCAAAATATTTTGAGATTTATATAAAAATAGGAAGATGTGGCATGATTGCAATTTAGACAACTATCGACAAGAGACCAATTTATGCAGGTGTAAGCAACAATAAGTCACCGGCGTGTAATTCAAAATTTTGTAAAAGTATCATGTGTACCTTACAGGAGCACCAGTACTACGGCCTCTGATTCTATTGCTGTAACATCTGGTGATTGTTCATCGGTAAACTATCTTGAGCACGTGGTAGCTGACATTACATTCTCCTACACAAGCTCCAGAGGTGTTACGGAGATGTACTTGGTATCTCCATCTGGTACCAAAAGTCATCTGTTGCACTACAGAAATAAGGACGCTACCGATAATTCTGCAGCAGGGAGTCTAACCTGGGATTTTATGTCAGTTCATTTTTGGAATGAAAATCCCATTGGAAGCTGGACCCTGGAAATAAGACCAAACTTGGCGTTCTCAAATGTCGTAACTGGTAAACCAATATAATTTTAACTTTTGTAGTTTTGATGTCAAAGCATAATAAAACATTCTCATAAACATAACAGGGATAAACTTGGTACGCTAGATGCGCGTTTTGTCTACATAAGACTCGTCAATGGCGTTCGAAACAAAACAGTTGGAAGGTCAAATCAAATACGAATTTGAAGAGTATTAAAAGCCATAAAAAGTCCTTGTAGATAAAGCGAAAGGCTTACCCTGCTTGTGTTCCAAAGTTGCAGTAAAAATTTATTTCAATTAAATTTAAATAATTTTTTTTTAAATTAAAGACATGGCTCACAAGACGCACTTTAATAAGGTTTACTTACCTCAGTACATGTGTGTTTTACAAGTAAAGAGAAAGCCATAAATTTCTTAAACTCGTGTATTACTTATCTAGTGAATTCAAAAGGCCTTGCGATTTAAGTTAAACAGGATGTTGCAATTTTGAATGAGTGTTATTTAGAATTTAATACTCTCTGACATGTCTGACCAGGTGTGATCTTTCTACTGAGTTTGCAGGAGGTATTACTTTAACTTCACCACTTATCAGAAGAACAATTTTATTAATTTCTTTAATTTTTTATCCCTTTTTGATTTTACTAATAAAAGGTTAAACAATTTCACTGATTTTGTTGGCTGTTGTTACATCATTAAAAAGATAATTACATAACTATTGTGTGTTACCATTAAACCTATGTAGTTTTTATTTAGGAATTTTGGAAAATTAAGTTAAAAAAACAAAACTTGCCAAACAAGAAGCACCTTAACAAGGTTTTATTACTCTCAGTATAGGTGGGGTTTTCGGTAAAAGATATCTTTTTTTAACAAAAAGCTAAACCTTTAAAATTAATATCATTAAATTATTATAAGATTATTTGATTAATCTGAGAATCATGTAGATGTAAAAATCTGTTTTTATATATCTTTTTTTATTCTATTGTGGCTGAATTGTCATGTCAGTTAAAAAGAAATTTATTTTAACAGTTAAATTTAAAAAAAAGTAGAGGTTATTTGGTCAAGTTTGGTTCAGACTGGTCGAGTAATGTTCATACCTTTGGTCGAGTATGGTTTAGACTGAAAAAAAAAAGGTCTAGTACAGGTCGAGAATGGGTTACGACTGTTTCAGACAAGTCAAGTAATAGGTTAGACTATTTTCAATGGCAAATATAAGGGTCAAGTACAAATCAGTACAGTCGAGTATGGTTAAGACTGGGGTCGAGTAATGTCGAGTAAAATTCAGACCAATTCAGACTGGTCGAGTAAAAATCAGTACAGTCGATGACAGATATAGGCCATTTCAGACTTTTACTGGTTTGTAGTGCATGGAACGTAGATAAGGAAGGTAAACTGTCAATAGTGTTTAGAAATATATTTTGAGTAAAATTCTTGAACTCTAAGCCTGCATACACAATACTCACATGAATCTTTGTCTTGTCTAACCAAATCCTAAATTCCAAGAAATTTGAAACATAAAGAAGGCTCTTACACCATTTGTCTGATCTTAATACATAGCAAAAGAAGTAGTTTCTAACATTCCACTCATGGAATTTAAAACTACATCTCGTCAAACTATACGCACGATGTTTTGAAGCATGAAAGGTCATGGATATAGGTGGCACGGTAGTATTTCCTGTCCCATAAGGATAATGATAGCCTTTTTTAGAATTTTTACCACTTTCTAACACTGCCCAAAAATCTATTCACACAGTTAACTGAAGTACATTCATTATAATATTCAGAAATAGATATCAATATGTATTATGACAGTTACTTTTTCTGCTATCAAGACCACTAGTATGTTTAGGTCTTTTCTTATGCAGTAAATACAAAAATAAAAAAATAATCTCAAAAATCATTTTCATCTGTTTGTAAAATTATTTCATATTTTTCTACACCTGGTTCATCCCTCAGCTTGAGAAAGTATGTTCAGTAGATACTTTTTTTATGCCTCACCTACGATAGTAGAGGGGCATTATGTTTTCTGGTCTGTAGCTCCGTTCGTCCGTCCGTCTGTGCTTCCGGTCGTCCGTCCGTCCGTTCAGGTTAAAGTTTTTGGTCAAAGTAGTTTTCGATGAACCTGAAGTCCAATCAACTTGAAACTTAGGACACTTGTTGCTTATGATATGATCTTTTTAATTTTAAAGCCAAATTACACTTTTGACCCCAATTTCACGTTCCACTGTACATAGAAAATGAAAGTGGGAGTTTCAGGTTAAAGTTTTTGATCAAGGTAGTTTTTGATGAAGCTGAAGTCCAATCAACTTGAAACTTAGTACACTTGTTGCTTATGGTATGATCTTTCTAATTTTAAAGCCAAATTAGACTTTTGACCCCAATTTCACGGTCCACTGAGCATAGAAAATGAAAGTGGGAGTTTCAGGTTAAAGTTTTTGGTCGAGGTAGTTTTTGATGAAGCTGAAGTACAATCAACTTGAAACTTAGTACACTTGTTGCTTATGATAAGATCTTTCTAATTTTAAGCCAAATTAGACTTTTGACCCCAATTTCACCGTCCACTGATCATAGAAAATGAAAGTGGGAGTTTCAGGTTAAAGTTTTTGGTCAAGGTAGTTTTTGATGAAGCTGAAGTCCAATCAACTTGAAACTTAGTAAACTTGTTGCTTATGATATGATTTTTTTAATCTTAAAGCCAAATTAGACTTTTGACCCCAATTTCACGGTCCACTGAGCATAGAAAATGAAAGTGGGAGTTTCAGGTTAAAGCTTTTGGTCAAGGTAGTTTTTGATAAAATTGAAGTCCAATCAACTTGAAACTTAGTACATATGTTCCCTATAGTATAATCTTTCTAATTTTAATGCCAAATTAGATTATTACCCAATTTCACGGTCCATGGAACATGGTAAAGGATTGTGCGAGTGAGGCATCCGTGTACTTTGGACACATTCTTGTTTTATGTCCAATTACAGTCTTCAGATACATTGACTTAAATAAGGCACACAAAAGAGCAACTAAATTCCGGATTGTAAATACTACCGTGCAACCTATACTGGTCAGTGGATTACACCTATGGTTCATTATACTAGTTTCTTCGCATCACGGTACGGAGCTATTAGTTTCAGTCGACATACACGCCATCTTGAATTAATTACTTATCACATTTAGATTCTGATTGGTTGCATTATGATGCGGCTGAGATGCAGCACTATTTATTGGCCTAAATGAGATAAAGAATTACAGACTTTCTCGTCCTGGATGAGACATCAAATGCCGGAAAATTAACTATGTGTATTTCAGTTCCGATCAACTGTCATTAATTCATGTTCGTTTTGTTATGCATATATTTCACAGATAAATTCAATATTGAAATATCAATTATCAATATGTGTTTATTTGCTTTGTTACTCTGCAATATGCATGATTTGGTTTGCTAAACAATGTTCCTATACAATGTTTACAAAAATGCATTATCTGTATTTCATAACTTCTGACAATCTAGGCACACCTCCAGAGAGGCACAAATCAAGAGTCGTGTCAATTTATAATTGTTTTAATTTTCAACAAGTAATTAAACATTTTTAAAAGCATGGGTGTATAACGCACACCCTTAAAGTACATCCATTGTATATCAATCAATATCTAAAAATACCACATTTCCAATACTAAATCAACAAACATATGCAGACATATTACCTTAAATTAGGATAGCGCGAAGCAGTCCATAGCTTTTTAGAAAGCTCAAACTTGTAATTCATTTGTGTTCACAATCCGGAAGTATTCCGGAAATAGCTTTTTGATTTGACCGTATACTAGTATTAGTTATATTATATTTATTTAATTATAGTTGTACACACAAAGTTATCCTTGTTTATATTCGCCGAGATTTCGCTTCAGTCAACCGTTTATTTTTTTATGCCCCACCTACCATAGTAGAGGGGCATTATTTTTTCTGGTCTGTGCGTCCGTTCATTCGTCCGTCGTACCGGTCGTTCGTCCGTCCGTTCGTCCGTCTGTCCCGCTTCAGGTTAAAGTTTTTGGTCAAGGTAGTTTTTGATGAAGTTGAAGTCCAATCAACTTGAAACTTAGTATACATGTTTCCTATGATATGATTTTTCTAATTTAAATGTTAAACTAGAGTTTTTACCCCAATATCATGGTCCACTAAACATAGAAAATGATGGTGCTAGTGGGGCATCCGTGTACTATGAACACATTCTTGTTCATAATGGTTCAACCAGTGAAGTTTATTGACGACAACCTGTCTAGTGTCTACTCATCTTCTGTCACCAGGAAATTAAGGATCATCACAACTGTTAAATAACTATATTGAAAATAATTAACCATACGCATTCTGATCACAAAGACAAAACGATACACATACTTATACACCAACTGTAACTGACCTTAGTTACAACGCACTCAAGTTTGTGCCACCTGTTGACTTGCAAACTCCTTTTGTCTTCCTCAACCCTCATTTTGGAATAATTCATATTTTATAAACAGTAAATCTACAGAAAATAAACATTTAAATAATATTTTATCTCAACAAAATAGTGCTGACTACTGGATTAGCAATACCCTCGTGGGCGTCCACTAAAAGTGGCATCGACCTAGTGATTGTAAAATATCACCAGATACCAGACGCGTTTCGTCTAAATAAGACTCATCAGTGGCGTTTTTTTTTTAAATGAGCGCTTATCTGATCATGTCATTGAGATTAATATAAATCGGTATGAGTGTGTGTGTGATTGTTTTTTTTTATGTGTCTCGCTTCCTAATTGCCCCTTGATTTTTTAAGCATTTAACTTTAGTTTTTAATTGAAGCTACTAATAAACTATCTATTTTAGTTTTAGACGCATTATTATTTGTTTTATTAGTTTTTATTGGCTTTGAACTAGCTGTCAGTAACTGTGAGTACTCTCGGATCTATACGTAGTGTCTTTTTGTTGTGTGGAGGTATAAGTACCCTGTCACGTCCACTCTGTGTTTTTGTTAGATGTATTTCTGCTTTGTATCCATCTGATGTCAAAATTTAGCCCTTTTCGACTGATTTTTATAGTTTGTTCTTGTGTTGAACTGTTGCACCACTGTCCAAGGTGAGGGGGGATTGGCGCCTTCAAACTAACCTAACCCCGCCACATTCTGTACGTACCTGTCCCAACTCAGGAGCCTGTAATTCAGTGGTTGTCGCTTGTTGCTGTATATCATATTTGCTTCCTATTCATTATTTTTTTACATAAATCAGGCCGTTAGTTTTCTCGTTTGAATTGTTTTACATTTAACATTTCGGGGCCTTTTATAGCTGACTATGCGGTATGAATTTTACTCATCTTGTTGAAAGCTGTACGGTGACCTATAGTTGTTAATTTCTGTGTCATTTGGTCTCTGGTGGAGAGTTGTCTCATTGGCAATCATACCACATCTTCTTATTTTTATATCTACATACCACATAGTGTAGCTTCAAATGGGTTGATGCGTGAATGGACTAGATGACTTTAGGTTCCCGGAGTACAATCCGTTCAGTCGCCAGTGCTTTTGTGTTTGCATAATTCTAATGATACCTTAGTCTGGTTAATGTTTTAATTCATTACATTATGTAATTGTCCTCAAGATGATGTTGCAGCCCCTGAGTCAAAGTTCATCTTTGCTATTTCTGGATGCTCTTTTAGGACATTTTCAGCTCCAACTCACACTCTTTTACTATATATGTTTAATTAATGTATTTGGTAATGTTTATCTTTTTAATATGACTTAATTTATATATGGATAACTGATAAAAATAGAACATTATATATCTTATTGGATTAACATTGTATTTCCAGAAACCTTAGACAGCTGGTCCCTTACATTTTACGGAACTACAGCAGACCCATGGTTAGGTGGGTATTACGTATACTTGATTCAAAATCACCGGCAGTTCAAGCTCCGAACAGCATGCTACTCGACGCTAATATGTGATATAACTTTAATTTTGTTTAACTTAACAAACACTACTTTTTCACTGAGTTACAATATTTTACATACATTTATTTGAAATATATATCAATAACTATATGTGATATATGTGTACATATAATTATGTAAAATTTACATAAAAAGGTTTTGAAAAACCACATAATACGGGGTTCACACAGTGCCGATTATGGCTCCCGATTGAGATCAGACAGCGCTAAGATACGAAAATTTAAAAAGTCGAATTACTATCCTCATTGATCTGGAATGTCCTAACGTGGTCTTACAGAAGTCATCTTCGTTCGTTACAAATTCCTATGGATCAGGAATGGTCCAAAGAGGTCGGCCAATCACCCCGACAGTTAAGTGTGTCCCGTAATATTCGGGGAAATTCAGCCGATTGTGTATAGTCTGAATACATTCGTGACTATGTCGTGACAGATTCTGATGTATCGGATTAAAATCGTAACAAAATTCTGCGTTTTCTGGACGTTGTCCTCTGGAACGTGCATGATCGTGAGATTTTTTATTGCTGTATTTTTTACGATTGAGTCCAGATTTCATACAGATCTGGCCAAATGCGAACAGTATTTGCCGAAACCGTTCCGGAATAGTCCCGTTGTTAATACGAAATTCGACAATGATATACACGTCAAAGTCCCGACAATTACAGATGACAATACGACGGAGTCTAGACAAAACCGTTTGCAATGCGGTACAGCAGACTGTGATAGAATTGCATTCCGACTATACATGATCATACCTAATTTAGCGACAGTTTTCTAACGGGTATCTTCTGTCAACATTGGTTCACTGTCTGGTCTCTGTCTGATCTCTGTCGGATCACATTTGGTAGAATCGGGACGCTGTCGGGACAGATTTGGTCGTTTTGTACCATGCGAAAGATACAAATCGGATTAGAATCGAATCGAAAACGGGATGATCGGGACAAATTCGATTGGAAACGGCTGAATTTGGGCGTTTCCTGAACAATATCTGATTGTTTTCGTGATTCAATAAATGTTTTTACAGATTTTAATTAAAGTTTGAATTTCCAGCCACGATTCATAGGATCTTGATCAGACTTTTGACAAATTTTAATGGTCTTGTCAAGGACGGCAGCAAAAATCGTGAATGTGTGACCCCAGCTTTTATAAGGTCATATATAAAAAAAAATAATTGTCGAAAATTCAGAAAATCTTCTCTAGGAATTTGTTGGAATTACCTACATTTTATATAACTGCTTACAGCGTATAACAATGACGATGCTATGGGGCAGGAGGGGTTTCTGATGAGGACCAACAATATACCATTCTTCTCATCAGTTCATTCTGTATTCTCCGATTATTTAAACAAAGTTATCAGAAAATATTGATGTCATAGATCACAATTTTCACATGGAAACCCAAACTATGATTTTAAATGTTGTGTGCTGCACTAATGATGACTAGTATAAGTAAAGATGACTAATGTTTTAAATGGTTATATTTGATTGGACGAAAAGTTATTAACAAATGTATTGACTAGTAGTTTAGTATGAACGCTATGTAAACTTCTATCGTCTAACTCATATAAAGAAAGTTTTTTTAGAATATCAAAATCTATATTTGGAAATGTCGGCTCGCTTGTTATTACGTATAATTATATGTTAAGCAATAATCAAACATTCAGTCTTTTATTTTTACAGCACAAGAAAATAACGTTGTAACAACAGAACCAACTACTGACGCTGTAACAACACGAAAAATAACTACTGACAGCCTAATAACAACAGCAGCAACTACTGCTGACATACCAACAACAAAACCAACTACTGACGCTGTAACAACACGAAAAATAACTACTGACAGCCTAACAACAACAGCAACAACTACTGCTGACATACCAACAACAAAACCAACTACTGACGCTGTAACAACACGAAAAACAACTACTGACAGCCTAACAACAACAGCAAAAACTACTGCAGACGTACCAAGAACAAAAACAACTACTGACGCTGTAACAACACGAAAAATAACTACTGATAGCATAACAACAAAAGCAACAACTAATGCTGACATACTAACAACAAAAACAACTACAGACACCAAAATTACATCAACGAATATTGTAGAAACTACAGTTATAACAACACAAGATACTCTGGTAACATCTCCAGCTACATCTGTTACTCAGGGTAAGTAGTGAAGTTTGTATCATAATTAAGTTACGTGTAGCATACCAATAAATGACTTTAGAATAACCTGTACCACGTACGTTTGACACCGACATTTTTACAAGCCAAATGAGTAATAGTGTACGGGCATACATAGTGACAAATTAATGTAAATAACTCGAACGCATATTCTGCCTAAAAGACTTGTAACTTTAGTTTTTAGTACAATTACATCATTGATGAACTGATCATTTCCGTTTAAATGTATCATTTGAATCCTGCCACCGTCGGTGACTTTACAATGAATATACAGTCAAATAAACAAAGGTACATAAATCACGGATTCGCATTGATTAGGCACTATTCAGTTGTCTGATTCTTTGGTTATTAAAAAAAGTCATTTAAATTCTGGAGTAAACCTCCTCGCATAATTTCAGATAAAATAGAACTAATAACTAGATATCTGTCTGATAATTGAGACAGGGGGGGACTAGGATGAAAAAGTTTGTCCTGCATTTTTTTTTAGTTGTAATCTCTGTCCTGCATTTTTATATTTCACTCTGTTCGGTCCTGCATTTTTTTTTTATTAGTTTTTTCTGACTTTCTTTTACACAAATTGTCATCCTGCTTTTTTTTTTGGCAAAGAATCCCATCATGCTTTTTCTTTTTTACTCAAAACTCCTGTTCTGCCTATTTTTTTCAAATTTCATCCTAGCTCCCCCCCCCCCCCCCCCCCCCATAAAAATAAATTGGTAGCTCCCTGAAAACAGAGTTATTAGTTCTATCTATGTATTTTGTGTATGAAAACAATGAAAACAGAGTGATTAGTTCTATCGATGTATTTTGTGTATAAAAACAGAGTTATTAGTTCTATGGATGTATCTGTTTATTTTGGTCGTTGTCTGTCGCATTGACGTATGTACCCAAAATATCCTTACATACATAGTTATTGCGTACGCATTACATTCCTTTCTCTTATTTATATATAATTGATATAATACACTTTTTTTATTGCAACAGAAACAAACACCATGAATACTACCAATAGTATGAGCAATGTCGGATCAAGATCTGGTGAGTACACTATGTACACATGAGGGTACAGTACAAAACAAAACCAAAATTGTTAACGTAATTGAAAGATTATTCCATGATTATACTAGTAATATGTCTGTTTTTTCTCAAATATCCAAATTTTCATCTATACAACAGCAAAATGAAGGATGAATCACCCCTGTTTGTAAATTATGTATAGGCTAGACGTCTCTGTGTCACCAGTTTATTCGCAATATTGACGTTGTACAGATCCTCTCCCCAATTATAGGTCACCGTACGGCCTTCAACAGTGAGCAAAAGCAATACCGCTTGGAAATTTATAAAAGGCCTCGAAATGACAAATGTAAAACCATTTAAACGACACAAACTAACGAACTAAACAAAAAACAAATATGAGAAACAGCAACAAACGACAACCACTAAATTACAGGCTTTGATATAATATTACCGTGTTCACACTATAAAAACTGCACAGGGTCGAACCCGGGTTAATTAACCCGAATTAGTTACCCCAGTTCACACTTGATAAAAAATTAGCCCGGTTTGGGATTTTCCCTCTCAACAAAAATAGAAATGTTAGCGCCAAAATTGTAACCCGCATCTGTCCATTGTACATATTTACATTTTTTTTTCATCACAGATGCATTATTTTATAGTCTGAAATTTTATCCAAATTGCTCCCATTTTTAGCCCAAAAAAGCGACGGAAATGATATAAGTTTCATCGTTTGTCATTATGCAGGTTTTTCAACATAGATTAATATATATATACACATAACAACACGCGAAGCAATGAATGTTGTTTTTAAATTTTATAGATGCTTTTTTTGCTTTTAAAAAATATTTAAAATTGAGAATGGAAATGGGGAATGTGTCAAAGAGACAACAACCCGACCAAATAAAAAAACAACAGCAGAAGGTCACCAACAGGTCTTCAATGTAGCGAGAAATTCCTGCACCCGGAGGCGTCCTTCAGCTGGCCCCTAAACAAATATATACTAGTTCAGTGATAATGAACGCCATACTAATTTCCAGATTGTACACAAGAAACTAAAATTAAAATAATACAAGACTAACAAAGGCCAGAGGCTCCTGACTTGGGACAGGCGCAAAAATGCGGCGGGGTTAAACATGTTTGTGAGATCTCAACCCTCCCCCTATACCTCTAACCAATGTAGAAAAGTAAACGCATAACAATACGCACATTAAAATTCAGTTCAAGAGAAGTCCGAGTCTGATGTCAGAAGATGTAACCAAAGAAAATAAACAAAATGACAATAATACATAAATAACAACAGACTACTATCAGTTAACTGACATGCCAGCTCCAGACTTCAATTAAACTGACTGAAAGATTATGATTTCATCATATGAACATCAGGCACAATCCTTCCCGTTAGGGGTTTAGTATCATACCATCATAACATATATGAGAAGAACATGACCCGTGTCATGCCAACAACTGTTTTTAGAATAAATGTGTTTAGTTCCGACGCAAAGACCTTATCAGTGACTCAATATTAACGCCAAAATATGCAATCTTTAATGACTTGACAACAGTATCGTAATTATATCCCTTCTTAATAAGTCTATTCAAAGGTTTTGTAAGTTTCTGAGGTGAATACTGACACCTTTGTGCTTTATAAAGAATATTTTTATAAAAAATTGGATGTGAAATACCTGAACGTATAAGAAGTCTGCATGTTGAGCTATATTTACGAATGATGTCTTTATACCGATGATAAAATTTAGTAAATGTTTTGACTAGTTTGTGATATCGAAAACCCTGGTGTAATAATTTTTCATTAATACATAAATTTCTCTCGTTAAAATCTAAAACATTGTTACATACACGAGCGAATCGTACAAGTTGAGATATATAAACACCGTAAGATGGTGACAAGCTTTAAGGGAACGTCACCATCTAAAAACGGATAATTAACGATAGGAAATTGTTTGTTTTGAGATTGTGACACAGTGATGACTGCTGTACCCATATTGGGACTATTTTACCTATTAGGGGGCGACCGTTTGATATTCGGGGGGGGGGGGGGAGGGCAGGAGACGTCACATTGAAGACTTATTTAAGCAAACGTCATATATATCACTATAGCAACAACCTCACATTAACTTCACTTTGCGTTCACATTTAGAAGTGAAGTAGTTAACCCGGGTTGCCCCACATTAACTCCACCTCAAATAAGGGGTAATTTTAATCCGGGTTCGCCGCGGGATAATGCGTTCACACTACCTAAATTTAACCCGGATTAACTAATTCGTGTCGACCCCGGTTTAAAAAGGCATAGTGTGAACGGGTTATAGGTCTTCAATGTAAAGTAATTATTGAATGACGTCACATATTGAATGACGTTATATTCTGACGTTTCACGTCACAGACGTCCAGCTCCTATATTTTCTAGCACACGAAATATAACCATATCAAATAAGCGGCAGCAAGAGGGATAAGAGTATTTAGCTATGTTGAAAGACCTGCATAATGACAAATGATGAGAATACGAATTGTTCAAAACCTTTAAGAATTCCGTCGCTTCTTTGGGGGCAAATGGGGGCAATTTGGATAAAATGACGTTCTTTTTTTTTTTCTTTTTTTGTTTTTTTTCTTTTTTTTTTTTTGTTTTTTTTTTTTTAAATGACGTTCTTTGAAAACACGGAAAGTGGTTCATGTGGAGTTCCTCCGAAGCAGTCGATCAGGATTGCGGTGAAGAATTTCAGACTTATGAAATAATGCAACTGTGAGAATAATAAGAATGTAAATATATACAGTGGACAGATGTGGGTTACAATTTTGGCGCTTGCATTTCTATTTTTGTTGACGGAAAATCCCAAACTGGATTAATTTTTCATCAAATGTGAAATGGGGTAATTAATTCGGATTAATTATCCCGGGTTTGACCCAGAGCAGATTTCGTAGTGTTAACACGGTATTAGAAAATCCAAGCAAGTAATCAGTTTTAGGCATGTTTTTAATCATGCTAGACGATATTAATTTGATATTTTGTATACATGTACAATTTTAACATGACGAGTTATAGATCAAGTTCGAATTTTGTTAAGTTTAAATGATTTTTTTGCAGAGTTATGATCCTTGGACTTGGAAAATTAACTCAAATAATCAGTTTTCCACTCTTTTTTTTCGTCATGATTGAAGATACTGATTTGATATTTGTTTTGTAGTTTTACATCATGACAAGTTATAAATCAAATTAGCATTTTGTTCCAGTACAATGATCTTTTAACCAGAAGGGGGCTATGTATTGCCATGCAAATTACTCTTAGAATGCTTGTTTATTTTTATATTTTTTTTTTATAGCAAACTACAAATAGGTTTTTATTACAAACCACCTAATAATTAAAAACAGAGTTTTACAAAGTAACCACTAAAGTTAAACACTTCCATAAAAATTACAATTTTCATAAATTTATATATATGAACAAACGTTTAAGTTAACGATACTGCAACGTAAATATAATAACAACAAGACATCTAAAGGCAATATATTTTAGAAATAGTTTTCAACAAAAGACAGCCATAATCTATATAATAAGTCAAGCTTTGAATCACCCCAAGTCTCTTAAAATTAATATATTAATCGGAAAAATTCAAAGATTATTAATTTACTGATTGAGGTATTTTTTGTTTATCTTTATACCTTGGATAAAGAAATCTACAACTTTAGTTATTTTATCGTCTTTTTTACGATTTATGACTTTTGAACACCGGTATACTACTATTGCCTCTATTTACCGTGTTTACGGAACATGGAGGCAGTGTTTTTTTTCGTCTCTTTTACCATCTTTACAGAACATGGAGGTAGTTATTTTATCGTCTCTTTTACCATGTTTACGGAACATGGAGATAGTTATTTTATCGTCTCTTTTACCATGTTTACGGAACATGGAGATAGTTATTTTATCGTCTCTTTTACCATGTTTACGAAACACTGATGTAGTGCCAACTACCTCCAAATTTATTGCAGAGTAGGGCCATTTTTAATAAAATTTACTTTAGCATGTTTAGGGTTGTAACTATATAAATGCCTTATTTTTTAACAGATTTCCAAATTGAAGGTTCCTGAAAATAGCCCAATCCCGCAATTATGACAGATGTTATTTGAAATTTTGAGGATTTATTATATAATTGAGAAATAATTCATGGCAGCCATAGATTGTTGGAAATTTACACATGGCCTGGGCCGTGATATTCGAATTTTATCCTGAGCGTTAGCGAGGGATAAAATTAACGAATATCACAGCCCAGGCCATGTGTAAATTTCCAACAATCTATGGCTTCCATGAATTATTTCGATTCTAATAGGACAAATACGGTCATTAAAATACTGAAGCGAGGGTTGGTTTGGTGTGTGTGTTGCTGATCTTTTTTACTCCCTGTTAGATAAAGCTCAAATATCTAAATAAATCCGTAGCTTGCATGGGTAATTTCGTGAATAACAGCTAGAAAAAAAACCCTGTTTAATTCTTCTAATTCTCGAACCCGACATTTGCCATTTTTAATTTACATGATTTTCTCGTAAGCTTCCGTCAAATCCAAAGTTGACATTCGTAACTAAGGAGCCGCCATGTTGACTTGCTGAAATGAGTAAATATGCAAATATGCAATAGAAAAGAAAATAAAACAAAACCCACCTCAAAAATCAGTTTAATACAATATCATACGAACTTCGATGGTTCACGTAACTGAAAACTTTCAACTTTAGCGGTTTCATTTGTATGACGTCATGTTTTGAAATGACTTAAATGCGCCAAAAAAAATTAATAGACTTTCGCGGAATTTTATTATATTTTTATTTTGTTGTTTTCTCCGAGCTCTTGTGCATTACTTCTTTTTATTATGCATCCGAATACGAATAACAGTTAATTGGTCTTTTTTTAATTGCACTTTTTAAAACAACAAAATTGGCAAAGGGTCTGCAAATAGGTTCGAATACATGTAGATTTACGTGGGAAGTATATTGTAACAGCCATTATGATGTATATCTCTGAGTCTGCGCTAAGTGTAGATATATCGAGAATTTTATCACAGTGTTGTTTACAAAGCGAAATAATCACGTCATATTAGAATACATAGTTAACCATAGTAGAATTTCTGCTGGAAGTAAAATTAATTATTGTAATGCTGAAACAAAATACATTCGCTTCGGTTAGCAACGTCATTTGATGCAAATCTTTACAAAATTGATCTGGTCGTGCAGCTATGTTCAGATTTTTTCATAACCTTTCATGAAGCTTAGATTGTTTTATTTTGGAATAAACGGAATCCGATTTTCCAAATCATTTTACATCTGTCGGTAAAATACAAATCTAAGACGCTTGACTCCGAATACCCACATACAACATCTAAGAATTACAACTTTCTTAAAACCATCTTTCGGCAAATAGAAATATTCGTGAAATGTGTCTTCCCTACAAATGTCTGTTAACACCGTTTAATACTGTTTGATATTTAAAAGTTATATTTGAAGAATATAAGAATAAGGAGATGTGGTATGATTCAACCAGAGTTCAAACGATGTGAATATAAGCAATAAACAATGAGAAAAACCCATACAGTATACTCGACTATAAAAGGCCACGAATGAAAAATGTGAAACAATTGAAACTAGAAATAAACGACCCAATTTATAACAAAAAAATTTACAAAATACAAACATGACAGACATGAACCAACGACAACCTCCGAACTTGAGCAAGGCGCGTGAAGAATGTGATGGGGTTAAACATGTTTATGAGCGCTCGCCCCCAACACCTTAATAGTAAGCTTTCGATTACTGATGATTAATGAATTTATAACTGTTGGGAAAAAATCCCATTTTCAAAATTCTGTAAACAACAAATTTGATACGGATTGTCCTCGGGACCGGAACAAAATTAAATCTAAATGGTCTTGCAACATGTGCAATGTAAAATAGAAATCAAAGTTGATACTAAAATTAATATATTAAATATTGTGAAACGGGAGTATAAGTAAAGGGGTACGTTGTCCTTGTTGTTATTTTTTTCTGACAATGATGCGACAATGGCAGAAATTAACATTTTTATTTTGATCCACCAGCAGACCAATTTAATTGGATCACCTTCGAAATAAATTTAGCGCCTTTTGTGTGGATAGAGAAACTCTTATTGAAACTGACATAACGTTAAGCAGTGGAATTAAATAATTCTTTATTCAAAACATTTTTTAGTGGTATCGTTTTTTTTTTCAGCGAGCAAATATTCAGCTATTATAGCCGGGACAGTTACAAGTGCTGTTTTAGTGGTTGCTGTTGTCGCATTCTTTGTATTACGAAATGTTTGTGGTTGTACATCTCCTGGAAAACCTGCCGTGCATCCATCGATCTAGGATGAAGATGACACTTGACAATGATATCAGTATACACATAATCAAAAACAACATGGAAAGCCAGACATTTTCAAACGGATACTTGTTTTTATATTATAAGAGAATTCATAACTGTATCTTTAAATTAATTTAACACTACAAAAGTGTCAAGATTCAAATGTAAAGGTTAAAGTCGTAATTATTCCGTGATTTGGGACCATAATTTGCAGTTATTTGCTGTCCGAAAACGAATGTTACATGTTCTTACATTTTTTTTCACGTTAAAAAGTTAAATGTGAAGCAGTTATATGTGTACACATACTTTTCAGAGTGAATGCAAGAAAGTGCACACATAATTTTCAGAGTGATAGTACGTGTACACATAATTTTCAGAGTGATATATCTGTTTTTAAAAACAAAAATGCTAAATCCTTTAGGTTTTGTTTCCAATATTGAGATGTGAAATTGTTGCCGATTGTTTTTGTAGATTTTGTTATGAAAATAAGAGAAATACTTAATAATGAGCTATTTATAGCCTTGTTTTATTGTTTTTAGTGCATGGTTAGCTGCTGTCTCCTTTTGCAATCGTTTATTAGATATCCTTGCTTTATACATGTAGTGTTACTGTAATTTAATATTTTTCTACTTTTTGTTTATTTTTTCATTGATTTATTTGAAATGTTATTGTTAGAAAACATGTGTAAACAATATATTAATTCTCCTAATTGTTAAACTTTACCATGGCAAGCTAGGTCAATTCATGTAAAACGTACTTTATGTAACTATGTTGTATATAACGTTCATCCTATCAAATACATTTAAATCTGATATAATGTTTTTTTGAAATGAAAAATTTTGATTTTTTTTGAGTGATAGCTGAAAAAGAAATCAGACTCAGATCCGTTTCAAATTGATCCCTTCAGGAGAAAAATAAATTCTCTGTCCAGCTTTAAGAAGGGGAAATCAAAATTTACACATTTCAAATTTTGGAACTGCCTTGCATTTGCATTATTTTACCTACCATTTTATATGTCTTTATGGATATAACAGTCTATTAATTGAACTTGGAATTATTTTTAATTATGGAATTTGCATAATTTCTTGTGCTTGAAATTTTTAATAAATTCCATGTTTATTTGGTATTATAATGTTTTGAGCTGTTCATAACACTTTCCATACAATGTATTTTGTATAGATTGTGTTGTGCGCGGCACAGTACAGTCTATTGAAAATGTACTATCTTCTTTGTAATAGAAAGTGTTGTGCACAGTACAGAACATTAAAGTATAGAATAAACATGGAATTTATTAAAAAAAAAAAAATCAAACCAAGAAATTATGTAAATTCCATAATTGATAATAATTCCAAGTTCAAATAATAGCCTGTTATATGATAGAGTTACAATGTAAACATTTGCATTCCCATGGCATACAAATGAAAATTATTGTTAAAAATTGTAACTTCCTTTTATTCTTCACTGAACCATGTTAGTTTAAGTCAATTGAAGAAACATTGGAGATTTCTAACATGCCGTAATCTCAATCGGTCTTTTGCAAAAGATTTATCGGAAAATGTCACTGTGTCCTTACAGGCCGGAATCACAATCGGTCTTCTGCAAAAAAATCATCGGAGAATGTCACTGTGTCCTTACATGCTGGAATCACAATCGGTCTTCAGCAAACGATTTATCGGAGAATGTCACTGTGTCCTTATATGCTGGAATCACAATCGGTCTTCAACAGACGTTTTATCGGAAAATGTCACTGTGTCCTTACATGCTGGAATCTCAATCGGTCTTCAGGAAACAATTTATCGGAGAATGTCACTGTGTCATTACATGCTGGAATAACAATAGGTCTGCAGCAAACGATTTATCGGAGAATGTCACTGTGTCCCAACATGCCAAAATCAAAATCGGTCTTCAGCAAACGATTTATTGCAGAATGTCACTGTGTTGCTCGCTTCGTTTTAGATATTTCACATTTTCAAATAATGTTTCAAAATTTGTTTAACACTACTCGGTCAGTTTTAAGCTAAGCTCAACCATTTTCCACGAATTTGCTTTTGATAAGACGTTTAAAAAACATGATTCCATATTTAGTTATACCGAACATTTCTGTGATATTTTTTGTAGTTTACTATATCTAGTGATATTTACTAAGCATTATTAATTATAATTTTTTTTATCTTGATATGTGTGTATGATTTAATACTGTATTGTTTATAACATTTGTTGTGGTGTCCAGAGTGTACATTTGTTATTCCATCTGCTCGAATTTCATTTATATAAGTTGTTCTTTTCATAAGTAAACAAGGAAAATGCGTATATTATGTAACTGCAGCATACAAAAATGTATAAAAACAGAGTATTCATTTTATTAAGTAGCTATTCGGAAAAATAGGAAGTAGTTTAACCATTTAACTGATACATATGTAATGCACAGAACCGACACTCATTTGCTTTGATAATGTCAGACACAAACGTAAAATATTAAACTCTGAAACAGCGGTGACGTTGCTTTGCTAAACTGCCACTGTTTCGGAGTTTGGTAAAGTATAACATTTTACTAAAAGTAGGAAAACACAAGAAAAGATCCAATCTTTATAATCGCAAACAAATATGACCTGATCTAGTTAAGGTAAACAGCTATTTTGCACATGACAATCATGATTGAAGCAAAGACTGGTCGGCTCGGAAAACGAAAACTATGTCCGAGTACGGTGATATGCTCTCTGAGTACTATTACATTATACTGGCATCTTATAATCATGCAACATGAAATATCCTATTAGTTTTGGTCCACATGATCATGGTACAATGTATATTCTTATATATCAGCAAAACGTTATTTTCATGTATGTTCTTGTAATATTCGCAGCTTTACGTTAAGTAGGTATTAATAGTATGCAGGTGCAAATATACTTACAATCTTTGCAGCCAACACCATTTCAATTGTAAGTACAAGACTTAGTATGCAAAGTTTTCAAATTTACCAAAAAATTTACTGATTGTACATTTATACTTCACAAGAAAAGAAACGCACCACATCCAGTAATTTCTTTGGAGTATAAATTTCTATTTCATGTTACTTAAAACAATATTTCAAATGAATCAAAAGTTTGACACAACGTTTCTGAAGTCATAAATACCAAATTCTGTGAAGATTAGAATTTTATTTTTTTGCCTGACATATCAAAAGCACATTATTAACCAAAAACAAACAAATGTTGCCCAAATTTGTGAAAATTAAAGTCGTGAGTATCAACCTACAAAACGGAAATGACTTTGATTTTCAGTGTTTTAATCGAATTCTAATCAGTGACCAATTTGAAATTGGCTTATCTCAGACTTTTGATTTTTGACTTTATGGTCACTGTTCCAGACCGTATGAGTATTTGGACCGTACGCGTACGGTCTGGACCGTATGCGTACTTTTTCAAAATAATCACACGGTTGATTTCATATGATCACTGAAATTGAGGATATCGGAAGTAAACATAATGTGGGAGGTCAATTGTTTTAGAATATTTAGCAACTTTACCAAAACATGCAAATGCAAAGGAACATGCATGAACTGCATACATGAAAATGTAAAAAATATTACGTTACTTGAATTGTGTCACCTTGAGCGGGAGTACCCACATAGGATTCAGATATAAAATTAAACAAATACTTAATTTCAATTGTTCGTTTGTTCATTTTATCTATCTAATTGTAATAAATTATCAATAACAATTTGTAAAACTAAAAATAAAGATTGTGATAAATGCTTGTTTCAATTTAACCCATATGATCAAATAACATGTATGGTTAGCTCATACTGGACCGTACGCGTATACTCATACGGTCCGACGGTACGCGTATGGTCGGACCGTACGAGTATACGTATACGGTCCGGACCGTACGCGTACAGTCCAAATACTCATATGGTCTGGAACATCACCACTATAATTAAATTTTTACTGTAAAGTCTGCATTAATTTCAAGGTTATATACTTAAATTATTTTTGTTGTAAAAACAAGATAGTGTGAAGCTACTACATATGGTAAGATGTGGTGCGTTATTTGTGTTGTTAAGTATATAATAGCATTGACATGCTTGAAATTATAATGCATAGATTTTTACACATATATTTTTTGTTTTTATAAAACATTACGTGGGTAATTGTAAAGTAGATATTTTGATATTTATATACGTACGTGACGATTGTCTTTTTAAAAGCATGAACAAACAAAAAAACCCGCAGCAATAAAAGAGTAACAAAGAGAATTTTTCGTCGTGAATAAATTCTAAAATGTAATTGTAAAATAAACTCATATATATATTTTTATATACATTACTTACTCTAACTGTGATATGTTGTTTTTTTTACATTTTTGATAATAAAACATTTGAAATATGCAACTTCCTTAGCAATTGTTTGTGCTATAAATCCAAAATAAAACATGACTACATGTAGCCGATGACTTCATGCAATTGCCAAAAAAAGGCATTTTTTCCGATTGAAAAAAAAGACATAAACCTTCAATTTATGTGTATGAGACTTATCACCGGGTCGACCAAAACTTTGTATTTTAAACCACACACAGTTCACAAAAGAAAAATCAGCCTATTCGTGTTAGAGTACTGAAAATGATTAACAAAAACGTCGGTTTATTCTTAATTATTCAAGCAGAAAGTTTGGAAGAAAGAATTTGTCAAGATATGGAATAGTTGGAAGTTTTTACTTTCTCTGAATTGTTTTCAATTTCCGTATTAAATTCATGAAACTAAACTGTTATGAGTATTCTTTTATTATTATTTAAACGGTGTATTCTCTGTCACTAGTTCATAATTTAATTTTGGATATAACACGTCTTCTGATTGGCTGAAATTGTTTTTTTTTATCTATCAGCTCAAAGACATATTTTGGTCATGTGACTGTGACGTCATTAAAGTTTTTTCATGATTTACTCTTTAAAAATGGAATTTAGAATTACATTTTAAGGAATGACTGTAATATTTTCTCTGTCTATTCGAAATAACCTAAAAAATGTGGTGCACACTTTTAAATAAGCCGCTACGCTGGTTATTCAGTGTGCACCACAGAAACTTTTTTGATGTTGTTTCTTCATAGACAGAAAAAATTCAGAAAAAGGATCATATTCAGATAAATGTTGTTTTAGAACAATACGGAAAGAAGATCCTCTGGGATGGTTTTGTAAGGAGTACCTGGAATTTAAATGTGAAAGCTTAAAAAAAGTAAGTAGCAAATGAGTATTAACAATTACTTGTAATGTAAGTATGTATATTCTATTCATGGCAACAGTTTTATGAGGATATAGATTAAATGACGTAACACAGGCTAGTACTTTACGAATAGCGAATAATAAATGTTATGATTCGCATCTTCTGTCCTTGATTTTTGATCATAAGTAATAACACGCATATGACCGGCCCATAACGTATATATTTGTGATTAGCTAAACCTATGTAAGCAGGCCGTAAAACCCATACTGAAAAGAAGAATGGTCTGTTGATTGGCTGTACGTGATGTGTAAATACGTTACCACGTCCAGTTTGAATGGGGTTTAATGAGTACCACGCCCTACTTGTGGTTATATATTCCTCACATAATTTCTTGTATGGGCCAACATTTTGTCCTTGTCAAACGTCCTCTTTTTGTAGTGTCAATAAATGTCTTGATAAGATTAATGTTCCCCACTTTGCAGTACTCAATTATTGGATGTATAGTTCTAAAATGTGCAGGAACTTTTTATCAATGGACCTTACGCAGTCAAAAATAAATTTAACTCATTAATGTTCATGTGATATCCACGATGTATTCTGAATGCAAATGTGATAGCATAGCAACTTGTCTCAAGTGCGGAGGTCCTGATGACGACCCCCGTCTTTGTCAAACCATGCATAGGCTTTTAAATATGTATGTTTCGCTACTGCGCTGATCGCGTTTTATTAATGAGTAAGAGCAAAAACTGTTCCTTCTGTGAACCAGTCAAATATTTCAGGATGGGATGACATGAGTACATGCGAAATTTTGCATTCTTAGCACTACAAACCAGTAAAAGTCTGACTGAAATGACCTATATTTGTACTCGACTGTACTGATTTTTACTCGACCAGTCTGAATTGGTCTGAAATTTACTTGATATTACTCGACTGTAGTCTGAACCATACTTAACAGTCTGAACCTGTATTCGACCTTTACTCGACCAGAACTTTTTTATACATCACTGAACCATACTCGACCTAGTCTGAACCATGCTCGACCTAGTCTGAACTATACTCGACCTAGTTTGAACCATACTCGACCAAGTCTTAACCAACCTAGACCTATTTTTTTTTGTATCAATCTATTGTATTTAATCAATTTAGGAACTGTTTTTAACAACAGCTATTTCCCCTGGCTAGAAATTTGAACAACAATTTAAAATCCAAAATGTAATGTTATCATCAACACCATATTCATCAATACTTGTACATACATCACCTCTTTAAATTAGAATAAAACAAGGTGATGAAAGGAAGTACTTTCTGGTCGGATTAAAAAAATCATGTAGTAAATTAAGTTTCATTAAATGATTTTTCATATACATGTATACATACCCAGGCTATTACTATTCACTATATTCTTTGATAATAAAAAGACTCACTTGATAATATATAGTTTTTTACAAACGTATTATGGTATACCTCTGTCTGTCTTTCTGTCAATTCGTCTGTCTTTCTGTCAATTCGTCTGTCTTTCTGTCAATTCGTCTGTCCATCCGTCATCAACATATCAAACAATAACTCAAAGGTGCTTTAAATATAATCAATTTGCATTAAACTTGGTGAATTGCTAATATTGTCTATTGAAATAAACTCCCTTTTTGATTTTCATAAATTTTAGATTTTAATGTTTCTGGGTTTTGTGGTTTTATTGATAAAAAAGGGGATTTTCAAGTTTTTGGATGAAAAATCAAAAAGGCTTTAAGCAGTTTTCATGAAACATTTATGAATTGTTTATATCTATTGATGTGAGCTCCCTTTAAATTTTCATAAATTTTAGATTTTAAGTTTCCAAGTTATGAGGATCATTCATTAACTAGAGGCTGTAAGGAGCCTGTGTCGCTTAAATGAATGATGTTTTAATTCACAATTGATGCGTTTAATAATGCAATTGTTACACTTTTGCTTTAGTTTCAGTGATATAAACAAAAAACTGCATTTTACCCCTATGTTCTATTTTTAGTCTGCAAATGTCGGGGCAGATAGGTCTTACTTAACCTGTTGAACATTTTTACCCATTGTCGATTGACCATTTTAGTCATGTTGACCTATTTGTAGATCTTTCTTTGCTGAACATTATTGCTGTTTACAATTTATCTTTATGTATAATAATATTCAAGATAATAACCAAAAACTGTAAAATTTCCTTAAAATTACTAATTCAGGGCAGCATCCCAACAAAGGGTTGTCCGATTTTTTTTTTAAAACAGTTAAGATTTTAGTTATATTAAAATTCTTCCACAGCCCACAAACTAAAGCATACAAGTATTAAATAAATCTAAGTGCTCCTATATTGTTCAGTTGATTATAAAAAAAAATTGTTGCAAATATATTACAATCATGCAGCATGCTAAAATGATATTCAGACCTAAATTATATTAAAGCACCAAACTTTATTTTCTTACCACTATACGCATACATGTCATTCTTTGTGCAGGTCCCTTTTTTAGATTTTTTTGTAGACCAAATGATAATGTCTGGTAGAATTGATTTTTCGCAAAAATGCACGTTAGGTATAATGTCCGGCTAGGATCGTGGTTTTTCGAGTGATTTGGTCCATATTTTACGAGTGTAGTTCGGGTTTTTCGAGTGATAAAGCATGCGATAAGTTCAATTAACGGATATTTCGTAATTATAACAGTTTTTAACATTACTACCCATCTTATATTGAATACTATGTATTTTTTGATCAACAAAGAAGCTCAACTTCCTTGTGTTTAATAAATAAATCAGTGTTTGTTATTGTCTAGGTTTTTTCGAGAGCAACTGTGAATTTGTCCGGGTTTTTAGACAAATGGTCCGGGTTTTTTACAGAAAATTTGAAGGCATTATAGGCTTTAAAAATGACTTTTTGTCTTAGTTTATAACTGTAATTAAGTGAAGGACAATATCGTATATTCCCAATAAGTCATTAAAAACATATCAAAATGCATGAATCTTTTTCAATTTAATGCAAATATTCTGTTTGAAGAGCGTTATACAACTACTTTCCAGTGTTCATTTAGAAATAAGTTGATCCTTAACAAAACGGTGTCAAGAACATTATGCAGGGATCTCATATTCATTTTAACTTCATTTCATGCTACTTTTCATTTTACAGTTAATAATATTTCTTGTGGTGAACTCCGGAGATTAATAAAAGAAACCTATAAATAAAAAAACATACGTGTAGTTTACTCGGTAACCGTTGCATAGTTCGGAATAACAATTGTGACATGGTTATTAACTATATTAATTTCTATGGAGAATTCGGCCATTGTTAACCTTCCCCAAATGGCTGCCCATTATATGATGCATTGCTTGTTGAGCTCAAGCGAAGTTACCAACAAAGTACCAGTTCTGCAACTCTACATACCCTTCCTGTTTACTTTAAACATTAATCTTCACGTGTTGGGTTAAACACAGTTAAAGACTTGAAAACTTCGATACATTAGAATAAACTAATTTTACCTACTACGCCATGTGCCTTTCCCAAGTCAGAAGCCTGGAAATCCGCGGTTGATGATTTTGATAGTTTGTCAAAAATAAAAAAAATGTTTGTAAATTTAATGGGTTTTTTTTTCGGTTTTTTGACCACTGTTTTAAATTTTATGTCTGTTTTCGTTTCTAAACTCTGATTTTGATTTTTACGTCCTTCTCGGCTTTTTTTAAAGTTTGTTTAATTTTGCACGAAAGTCATCTCCAATGTACTTTTATTTCACCAATCATGTGGTTCTAATTTCTACGTCACGCCTACAAAAGATCGATCATGACATCTTATATTGACGGAAATATTATAATAAACTTATTAAAGTCGTCATTCTCCCTTCAGTGACATTTAAACTTTTAATATTGAAAACCAAATACCATAAAAAGAGAAGACAAAAGAGCCTGCGCCTTTAAAGGTCGTATTTCAAAAAATTTACTAAGTACATTTTACACACAACATACAGTATCAAGTGTCTATCATCATAGATACATACTCTTGCAAAACACAATCCATGAAGTCATTGTTTAACTTAAATTACAAGTTCAAATGTTTATAATGCTGTTCATATTGTTTTTCAGCCCTTTTATACAAGTCATAAATTTTGTTATAAAACACACGTAAAATTCTTCCTAATACATGCTCACAAATTATTTTCGATTCCAACGAACTAGTTAAGATCTACTTACACAATGTATGCGTTCAATTTTAAAAGTAAGATAGGTTTACTTTAGATGGACTCAAACTGAACTATAAGTACCTCTTTAGGTGTTTTATATGACTAGACCGAACGATTTAAGATCGATTTAAAGCGTTTTTATTGGGTTTCAATCGATCTAAAGTGCACCGCTCTAGTTTAAATCGATCAGAGTGTCCAAGTGTGAACGGGATCTGACCTTGACTTCATTATTCAGCTAACATTAATTTATCACTAACAGTAGGACAACCGGATGTGCCTTTTTGGCCAAAATGTGATTCGGCGGCGCTCAGTAGTCCTACGCCGAAAATTGGACTATTTTGCGTCGGCCGACGTCAGCCGAAAAATGGCGCGCTTTTGTAAAAAAAAATCATTCGTTTATAGCAAAGTACCGGCGGTAAATGGTGTTGATTGTAAGCACATTTATAAGAGAAAATATATGAGTTTACTTATTATTTTCATGTTTGAACAAAAAAATAAAAGAAAATCTTATTTTTTCACATGTGAACATAGAATTTCGGATTTCGATTTTCTGCACTGTAGAATTAAATAGCCATATTGAAAAGGGGTACAAAAAAAGCCTATCCTTCAATTACCCTAAAATTTTTACATCGTAATTTCGCTAGTTTTTCACATCGAAATCCGTAAAGAAAAGGGGTGTCCAAATTAGGGCAAAAAATTGTACCCATTTTAAAGTAGGGGTCTCAATTTTTTATAGGTTTTTCCTTGCATGGCCGGTAGAATTAGAAATTGGGAAAGATTCTGTTTTTAAAGTAAATATTCATTCAACTATCAAGAATAGCTGAATCCTTATATATGTAACCCCTATAAAAATATCAATTTGTGTCAATAAATTGTAAAATTATAGATTTTTTTCGAAATTGAAGAAGGGGCCATTTTCGCCTATTTCTCTATTACGTCTATTTGTCTTCTATAATTATTAGCTGATTCCAAAAAATCTCCGCCTCGATTTTTTTTATACTTTCATTTTATAATCTTTGGTACATAATGCAGATGTTATGAAAAAATTAGACACTTCTATCGAGTAGAAATGGAGAACGGTCATCTTTATTTTGTATGTCCCCACTATGGGGGCGTGGTCCTCCTTTCCCCTTGTTTCTGAAGTACACGATAGCTATTCATCTCTCGAAATTAATTATCAACTCAATATCATTGAAACAAAATGAATATATTTTAAGACATTAATAAATTTTAAGTGCTACTGATTTTTTTAACAGAATATGCCGGAATCGACCCCATCCGATGTTGTGTCAATACATAGATCAACGTTGTCAATTTCCGGCGCCGAAAATGTCAACGTAAAATGTCAATAAAAGTTGGAGTCTTTTCTTCTTTGTATCAATTTTGTTTATCTTAATGTCAAGAAAGTCATGCGATATGTTGAATCCATATCAACGTTATACCAAAACAGGCCTTACTTGGTAAACTAACAGTTTTTAAAGGCCTACTACATCATCATCATGAGATTGACACTTAAAGTTGAGAAAAGATTTATAATTTCGTGCATATTGTTACCGCTTAGTTTTTAAAATGAACAACTTATCTGTTTGGTCATATCGATTTCTTTAATAATTTTCTTTTCGTTCATT
This sequence comes from Mytilus edulis, assembly GCF_963676685.1. Classification (NCBI taxonomy): domain Eukaryota; kingdom Metazoa; phylum Mollusca; class Bivalvia; order Mytilida; family Mytilidae; genus Mytilus; species Mytilus edulis. The sequence goes on from NC_092346.1 coordinate 33,851,096, forward strand.
GATACAGTTATCGTTACGTTATGTGTTTGGGTTTGTTTTGTTTCTTTTTGTTTTGTCAAAAGGTGGGGGGGGGGGGGGGGCTCTTTTAATTTTATAAAAGGCATGCGTAATTTTTAGGGGCTTATGGTTCTCAATTTTTGATTTGCAGTGAAGGTTCAATCATATCATGACTTTACATATTTTAAATCTGCAGTTTCTTAGGAAAATGATTATTTATAATTACTATATTAGTGTTACATATATAGTAATATACATGTATCTATGCATAGGGGAAAAGGGGGGAACGACCATTTGCTATTCTATGTATGACTAGGTGTGAAAATTCGAAGAAAATCCTGGTGTGTTTGTACTAGTACTTGTCTGTCCTAGGTGCTTTACCTTTATATCCATTCAACAGTATCTGTTCATCTTTTTTTTGTTATTTTGTTTAATGTAAATTATTTGAATGAAGTATGTAAAAGTTTGTTTCCAACTTTTTGATAAACCATAACATTAGAGATCTATAGTAGGATTTTTTTCTGGATTGACTATTTATAAATCTGCATCCCTTGCATCATATGCTTTTATTTTTAAACATATTTCACTTTTGGATACAGACCCAGAAGATTCCTTTTCAGGTCGTCTTGTGTCATGTTATTTAGAGGTCTTTTATATATATATATATGTAGCTTACTATACATTATTGGTTCTTCTAAAATAAATGTTGAAGGTTGTCGGAGATCTATATTTAGTCATTTAGTATCTGGTGAGGAGTTGTTTCATTGGCAATCATACCCAAACTTCTGATTTTCATATAAGAACTGTAATCAAGCCTTAAGCAGGCAAACTGAAAGGGAACTGTAGTACCTTTAACAAATAACTTCTTACAAAAAACTGTTCCACTTTAAAAAATCAATGAAGTATTTCAAATGATGCAATGTAGCTAGCCATATGGAATATGTTTTGTATGTTGTGCATCTCTTTTCTCCTCTCAGTCACAGGGGGTATGTTGCATGGTTGTTTGTATCATACATTTGTAACTGGTGGTAGGATATATACATGTAGTAATGCAGTGTTGAATACTGATTCCCCTCTCCCTAAATTGATAGGGATAAAATAATTAAATCCTTTCACTAAATCTCAATAATAGGGCAAAAGTGAAGGGAATCAATCTAAGCACACTATTGGTTCTGCTCTGTCAGACATGTTTTCTGCTCTTTGATTGGGTTGTCTCTTTAACACCTTGCTCATTTCCATTTTCAATTTAACAGATTATTTAAGTATGTGATACATGTATGTGATAAAATATATCCAAAAGTGAGCTTATTTGATCAAATTCATCCTTGTGATTCAATTCTTGAAAAAATATCGAATCAAAATAGAGTTTTACAACATATGGGTAAAAGGTAAAAGTCTAATTTACCATGAAAAAAGTCAAATAATTCTGGAATGGGAAAACTTGAATTAGCCAAAAGGTAAAAGTGAGATTTCTTTAAACTACATGCATGTAAAATAAAAGGGAAACACTTGAGTCCAGAGGGATGATATATTCGTTTTTCAGAAGTATACAATACAAGAGTGCACACGCTGAAATGTCTCGCCTTCTTTACTAATCATTAATATTATGTTGATAGTTCTAAATATAAAGCTTTATTACAACTGTCACACAAACTTAACATTAACCAAGTAAACTAAACATTGACCAATGAACCATGAAAATGAAATCAAGTTCAAATAAAACCTGTGTGACTGACATATAGATCTTAAAATATTTCCATACACCAAATATAGTTTACCAATTACATATAGTATTAGGATTAGAAAAAAAGACCAAAACTCAAAAACTTAACTTTTACCACTGAACCATGAAAATGAGGTCAAGTTTAGATGACACCTGTCAGCTAGACATGGACACCTTACAATCAATCCATACACCAAATACAGTAGACCTATTGCTTACAGTATAAGAAAAACAGACCAAAACACAAAAACTTAACTATAACCACTGAACCATGAAAATAATTCAAGGTCAGATGACACCTGCGAGTTGGACATGTACACCTTACAGTCCTTCCATACACCAAATATCCTAGACCTTTTGCTTATAATATCTGAGATATGGACTTGACCCACCAAAACTTATCCTTGTTCACTGATCCATGAAATGAGGTCAAGTGAAAACTGTCTGACGGGCATGAGGATCTAGCAAGGTATGACATACCAAATATAGTTATCCTATTACTTATAATGAGAGAGAATTTAACATTACAAAAAATCTTAACTTTTTTTTCAAGAAGTCACTGAAACATAAATGAGGTCAAGGACATTGGACATGTGACTGACGAAAACTTATGGTACATGAGGCATCTATATACCAAGGATGAAGCATCCAGGTTTTCAACCTTCTAAGATATAAAGGTTTTGAGTAGTTAGCTAACTCCGCTTCCAAAGCAGCCGGATCACTTTCCCTTTTTAGAGGTTTCTTTGCAGGCTCGACAAAAATGAGGAATCTAATTAATTATACAACAGTGATATTGCTTTGAAACTTTTTTTTCATGAAAACAACTGAGTCAATAATCTGATTTTTTTTTCTAAATATGGTGACATTTCACTTGTGCACATTTTAATAATTGATGTTGATGAATCTTGCATATTTCAAAATCCTCTTTTTACTACACATTCAGCCCATAGTCAGCTTAAGTTTCATTTATTCAATCCTGCATAAGTTCAACAAAAATGTCTGCTAATAAACACTTGAACCACCTCGGTTACCATTCTGTACATGAATATATCTCATTTTCATTTTCATATACATTACTGATTCCAGGTATCAAAATTTTCATCCTCCAGTAAAATTATTCTTCTGACCATGCTGACAGTGTACTGAAAATAAAAAAAAACATATTTTGTTATTAAATTAAGTTTGCTATTTTGTTATTAAATTAAGTTTGTTGATAAAAAGTAATGATAAATGATAATTATATTTCATTGTTATGGGCATTTTTGACCCAATAATGGTCTGCTTAAGTCATTCTCTTATCTGAAAAAATGTTCAAGTTTATTAAAACACTTCTGACATTCTCATGGATATGATGCCCATCATGTAAGAGTTAATTCCCTTATATTGTTTTTAATCTTTAAAAACATGATAAATGAATTTTAAATTACTGCACCCTTCATTCTTGAAATTAGGTTTTAAATCCAAATGAAACTATCTTGAAATTATACAGCATAGATAATACTTGTTAAGTTGTAGTATAAAATCTTTAAACTATTAAAAGTATACTATTTGGCCTTAAAAGTCTGTGTATGATTCTTGGACCTACATGTATAAACTATAAATTTTAACTTCCATTCCAAATGTATTCCATTGGCAATTTCTTGTCGGACTGTTAAATGTAAAATATTTTCAGTCTTTTTCATTATCAAAATAGTGTTAATTCATAATGTCCATCATGTTTTGTTTCATATTCGTGGGATTGAAATCATAGCGCATTGTAAATATAAACCCACTGGTGTTACCCTGAACAGACAGATTTGAATTACTTACCCTTAATCATTTTAATATATTCTAGTCATATTGTTTTCTATTTTAAACAAAATAATTTTACTTTCAACATTACTTGTCTTTGACATTCCATTTCCTTTTGATTACTGTTTTCTTGCTGTATGTATATCATACATTGTATACATGTATATGTGCATGTTCTGATAGTGTTTTTGTTGATATATATTAAAAAGTCCTCTGTTTTGAATTTTTGATTCATAGTGAACATCTTTCTCCATCCTGTAAATATAAAGCAAATGTAAATACAATTACTAAATCTATTATACTTAATTATTCAAAGCAAAATTTAATTAATTTAATTAACTTTGCATTGTTATTAGGGACGACATCAAAAGTTCAATGAAGGATAAAAAACTTAATTCACATAGTTTTTTCACATGAATACAAATTTGTCAAATAAATTACCAAGAGAAAACATATTTTCTTGCTCCAATGAAGACCCATTGGTGGCTGTCGACTGTGGTCTGCTCTTTGGTTGGGTTGCTGTTTCTTTGACACATTACCCATTTCCATTCTCAATTTTATATATCTATTTTTATAAATTTCTGCTCAATACATAAAAGTTGCAGGCAAAGCAAACATATCATAATAATGTACATAAATATATGCAAGCTGAAATTTTATACATTTTCGGGTCACTCACAACCTAGTTTTAATTTGAATCCATGAACCACCACTGTCATAACACCATTAATTTGATAATATTATGATATTAATTACAAATGTAAGTTGGAGTACATTTTTTGAAAGTAATTAATATTGTCAATGGATTATCATTTCTAATTAGCATGATTAGTTGTATATATATGACTATAGCCTATACGCGTATGGTCGGACCATATGAGTATACGCATTTGGTCATGACCATACGCGTATGGTCCAAATATTCATATGGTCCGGAACATATACAAATGTGTTTTCATGCTTTTAATTAATATTATAAAGTTATAAATTATTTATTTATGAGCATCTTCAATAAAAAAAATTATTGGACTATATTTTTAATGCTTGATTTCATGATAAAATGATTTTAAATTATTACTAAGCTTTTTTATTCTCTATTAATCACATCAATGAACAGTTTTATTCAGTGCCGGCTAAATAGCAAATTTGCTATTTTGCCGGTGCCGGTCAAATAGCATATTTGCTATTTAGCCAATGCCGGTCAAATAGCCACTGCCATTATTTTTTCTACGCAGCGACATCTGTTGACGACGTTCTCTTAAATTATCTCCACTTGATTCTCGAATAATAAATCCGGGTTTTTAACGGACAAATCAGGGGTTTGCTGTCCGGCTGTATAATTGTAATATATGAAATCATCAGGGACACAAATATTTTTTTTCCAAATGAAATATTATACCTGGTATAAAACAGCCAACAGTAAAAGTGGGTCCACTTTTGAGTTGAACCCGAGACGTTCATTAAAATTCGTATAGCCTCAGTAGCCTATATTTTGCACTTTTTGGGGCCTTGAAATTACCCCCCTTTTTAGAGAACTTGCAATCGGCATGAAACGTGATCCTACGTGCTTTCGAATTTGATTCATTTTGGTCAGTATTTGCAGTTAGAGATTTACAATGTTCTGTTATCTGAGCAAAAAGTGAAAGCGTGAATATCTTCCATGGAGATCGTGAAGAACACCTAGTCTCGATCATCCAGCCGCTTTATTTTTCAAAGTAGAGCGTCTGGATGACAAGTGATATAAAAATGGTAATTTATGACATTCGGAATAGTATCGGCTTTTTTAGCTTGTTTTTAAAGATAATGTCCAAGACGAATAACCAAGAAGTTGGTTATTGACTTCGGAGGGCCCTCATGGGGTTTTTGATTATGTGATTACTTGGCCATTTTTTTTAATGATTATTTGATTATTAAGCCAAATATTTCATGATTATTTGATTACCTAGGACTGTATTTTTAGTTTATGATTATTTGATTACTAAAGATAAGCAAATATTTAATGATGATGTGATTATATTGGCAAAAAGATGGTGATTATGTGATTACTAGGACCCCCCCCATGAGGGGCCTCACTTCGGAAGAAATTATATTACGATAATACTATTGAAAAGCCCGAGTGTACCGATTGTTGTTTAAAGCTATTTATATTTTGTTTGTGACGACATACAAGTCGTGGAAAACACCAGACAGCATGGCTTCCATGACCGCGAAGGAAAATAACAGCACACCAAACCTTGGTAAGATGATATAACACCACAAACTGTTACATAAATTTTAATGCAAACTGAAACAACGAGTAGTTATATATTCTTTCATGCATGTCCGTGCTACGTAAGCAAGTTAATAATCATACAATAAATGGCAATTTTTGTATTGACTGGGACCACTCGAACAGTCGTGTGTACGCTATAAATACATTTTGGGGTTGTTAACTTTAAAAATACTTGACGGAAAAGTAATATGACGCCGAAATATGAACTTCATCCAAGATAAGTTTGTTGTATTTATATGTAGTGTATAAAGGAGTTTGCATTTTGATATGTGTAAAAAAAAAAGGGGGGGAGGAGAGATGCGCAATGTTGTACACATTTGAAGAAGGGAACGCAATTCAAAAACATAAGCAGACGAAAAACAAACAAAGTATATCTAGAAGATGCCACTGATTTTGTACATACACCAAACGGTCAAAATGATTTATGCTCGATTTTTTTTTTTAAACAAATGCATTTAGCTTATACAAACATTTAAGAAGTGCGACACGTTGTTATGAAAAGTAATTAAAATATACTGTTAGTAAACAAAGTCTGGACTGGTCAACTTAAAAACGAAAAATACTTTTTTGCACTTTAAGAGGCATTTTTTTCACACTAAAAAAAGTCCTTAAAAGAATACAAATGTTGTCAGTGAATATATACCAATTGGCTATCTAAACCTTGAAACAAAACCATGGCATGAGGAATACACTGTAAATTTGTTTTTGATGTAAAACAAGACAGTAAAACAATAGATGCAGCATCAATGAAAGGAGGTGTCAATGAGGCAGCAACCGGTGAACCCAATGACATACATTACCAAAAGTAGACATCAACATGATTAAGAGGACATCTTGTTGACTTAAACAAAAATTGAGAAAAAAGTACCAAAAGGTCAACATTATACAAGCAAGAACATGCGGTATGAATACCAATGAGACAACTATCCATCCCAAGTTCAAAGGAGGTGGATGAGAGCAAGTACAGGCAACTGCATGTATGGCCTTTAACAATGATAAAAATTCATGCATAATTTTGATAGAGAATACAGACAGGGAATGTGTCAAAGAGACATTAACCCGACAAGAGAGCAGGAAACAACCCAATGCCACCAATGGGTCGTGTCATCACCACAGCGAGATAATCTCGCATCCCGTAGCGGAATTCAGCTTGCACCAAGACATTTCTAAATGTATATTTCTATATGATTTATGTTTTTTTCCAAACATTTTGTTTTTCATATATGCTATGCTGGTGACCAAAAATTAATATGATTTTAACATTTACTTTATTTTGTAGACAAACCAATGATGATTTCGGGACACAGTTGTTATGTGTAAAATGTGAAGAATTAAAACAACTATATAAATATTCGAATTTTCATTGTATCATAAACAGCTTCAATTTTATAAGAAAAAAGATTCAAAGATTTTTTTTTTAATTACTGCAGCAGCAATCATTATAAATAAATCACAGTATCAAAAATGTTGGGTTAACATTATTTTGACAGCAACCACAAAGCGAAAAAAGGTACACAGACATATATTAAGTAAATGAAACAAACATCAAGAAACACATGGTTGTCAGATATGTCGGAGAATTTTAAAGATTTGTATTAACAAATTAAAAATCATATAAACAATTTAACAGTTTTCATGTTTGCGTTGTATCTCATTTACATGTCTGGCCCTTCTCAGTTAACTATATGGTATGGAGTTTTCTTAATATTGGAGGCCGAGCAGTGATTCTATTTGCGAATATCCATGTCATTTGAACTCTGCTGGGTTGTTGCCTCATTAGCAATCTCCTTATTTTATATAAAGGTTCACATGTACAGGAGAATTCGAAGTTGTTGTTTTTGTGAAGCTGCCCTTTTATACAAATGTCATGATGGATATTATAATAGTTTGTAGTAGGAGAATACACTTTTCAGTTATTTTTTGTATAAGTTATCATGCAGTATGGGATAAATCCCATTCCACCTTTTCAATGTGATTGATTCAAACATGCATTCAAAGAGTATTGGGTTTCATGAATGACTGGTTAACTTCTGTATTTCTTCATAGACACGGAGACTGGCAAAGTGGTATTGTGTGAAGGTTGGTCCCCAAATGTTTTCTTCCCAAAAGGATTAGGCGATATAGATTATTGGTGAAACATTCAGACTATTCTGTCGTTAGCAATTTTAAGATCAGTTAATTTTGTAAATAAAAATTGAGTTGACTCATTGTGTGATCTCACTGATCTGCCAGTGATAAGTTGTTAAACAGGGTTTTTCAATTTTACATTGTAATCTTAGAGTTGTTTTTCTTTCTATAAACGTAACTTGATGTGTGCTTTTCGAGTAAGGTAAGTGCGTCAGATATTTGAAATATTATTATAAAAAGGAAAGCATAAATTATAACAAGAATTTACAGAAATAAGAATGAGACAAAACTAAGAAAAATGGATAAAAATTAAAATTAAGGAATACAGACTAACGTGGCTACAATATACCGACTGTTGGTTGCTTAACGTCAAGTGGCAAATATTTCATGCATGTTCAGGACGATGTGATACAATATAAAGAATAGAGAATATATATAGTGGTGTGCTATAATATGAAAATAGAGAAAAATGGTAGTTTATAGTATGAAGATAAGAGAATATTAAACGTGGTGTGTTAAAATATAAAAATAGATCTTCAAGTTGGGTTGCTTGGTTATCGTCTTGTGGTAAATAATGGTAATGTTCAGGACGAAAAAAAAATAACAATAATTATAAAGATGAGGTCCTAAATTATAGCCCGTTGGGAATACATGTTCGAGAAATTATAACTCGCCAGAAAATTAAGGTATATTGGATTATGTACAACGGTCCACCTACGGATCCCTCTCTTAGCGCACAGAGAGCGTGGTATCCTCTACAGGGCCGTAACTAGCTTCTTTAAATATTGAGGCAAAATATATTCGCCGAGCGTAGCGAGGCGAAAAATTTTTGGCGAGGGGTCTGGGGGGCCGCTCAAAGAGCCCAGACGCTCTGAGAAAAATTACGCAAAATCGTGCATTCTAAGCGTTTCCAGAACGCTTTCTTACATTGAAACGCAATTAATTTTTAGCTATTTCTTTCGACAATATTCTTGTCTCAAAGCAAAAACACAGATTCATTGTAATTTAAGGCTTTTAGGTTTTACGGGGACAACATTAAAAGTAGACCGATATGTAGGATAAAGCAAAAACCGAAATTCTCATAATCATTATGTCTGTCTGCTCTTGTCTTGTATTGTGCTTGATATATATAGTAATTCAGACTTTGGTGATTTTTTTGTGACTAGATTTACATATAGTGACAGTGCAGTGGTATACAGTTTAAGTACTAGTACTGCTTAAGCCGACACTAAGGACCATCTTGACCTTGTTTTACGGTATTAATGATCCATCAATTATCAAGATGAAGGACAGGAAAAAAACTTTGGCCATTGATCATTTGTATTTTTTCTATGCCTTTGTGTCAGATAAGGTCCTGTGCACGTGACGTTTACTCCATATTCTTTTATTTTCAGTTTAAGGGTCACGTTTTCATGCAAGTTTAACCCTTCAATGTAAAAGGTCATATGGCAATACATTGACGTTTTTTTAAAGATGATTTGATACCGGGAAATTGGTGGTCTTACTTTAATTTAAACCATGTCAGTTACCTAGTTTTATCTACAAAAAAAGAGCCAGTTTTGTATTCTTTGATATCAACATGATCAAGTTCAATTCTCCATGCAGAAACGACAATTTTTTTCTATGTCCAGTAGCATCGTATATTCTTAAAATATTTTCTCGTACAATGTCTGGACATCGGTGGACATGCAACATTGCAAAACAATACTTTACAAATGAAAGTCAACACTCTGCAGACTATAGTTATAACGTAGGACAATAAATGAACAAAAGACAAACCCGGGACACAAAAGTACAAACAAAAGACCATTAACTCTGAAAACTAAAAGTAAAATAGAAACATGAATCACGAAAAACATGCAGGGGTGACATCAGAGAGTAAAGAGAACTTGCTTCTTGCTAGCTGCGGAACCGTAGCTCTTAGGTCCTTATGTTATTTGTTGACTATTTGCGGACTATTGCAAGAAACTTTCCGTGAACACAATCAGTCAGGTTGATATGAAGACAATCTTGTTTCAGTTCTTTTTTTTTTTTTTATTTCCAACATGAGGCATTTGCCTCATTTGCCTCAATGTAGTTACGGCCCTGCTCTATACACGACCAGTGGCGGATCCAGAACTTGTTATAAGGAGGGCAGTATACAGTCATGCTACAGTGTTTCCTTATATGATATAATCAACCAAATTTTTCCCACGAAAAAAAATCATGTCTTTAATTTTTTTTTACATGTGACAAAAATTCAGAAAAAAAGATCGCCGCTAATTACAGTATTTTTTATCGTTCTTTTAAGATTGCCCATCTGCAAGTTGGGCAACAGGATCAGCTACAAGAATGTCAGTTTTAATAGATATACATGTAACGTTACACTGTTTACTGATCTTTACTGTTGTTATTATTATTTTTTTTAAATATAATGGGGATAACGGAAGTGCTATTTATAGATATGTTCTATATTTAATTATTTGTTACGCCCCCTATAAATATCTGACCAGTCCGGTTAATCACCCCAGACGCTATATTTAAATATGCGTCTGGGTTATCGAGACTAGAAGAACACCCTGACCAGTTAAAAACGGATGTTGACAACTTGTGTGGGTATAATATTTCCGGAGACAAGTGCGGATACCTTAGACCGAAATCCGAATGTAATTCACCAGTAAATAGTTGATTCAATACTAATATATGGAAAGGAAATGATGATATATTGGATTTCAATTTTCATGTTTTATATAATTTTACATTTTATCTTTGCCGTTTAAATCAATTTTTTTGATCCGACTTAGTTTGATAATAATTAACTTAAATATCTGGAATATACCTTTACCTTTTGTGTTGTTTAGCATAAAGTTTAAGCATCCAAGAATGTCATAAATGCAACTTTTCAGCTTGGAATGCCAAATCCAACGTCAAATAATGGCCGCCATTACGTGTTGACAACGCCGTCTAGTGAACCGTATCACTGAGCGGCGAAATCCTTACTCAGGCGCTTCCGGTTGTCCTACTGTAAGTTCAACCATGAAGTTATCATATTTTATATGTAAATATTACTTTGAATTCATGGTTCACGGTGAAATAGGCACGTCCGTATATGGTGCGTGAAGGTGTTTGTTGGGACGATTCTCTCTATTGTATCAAAGTAATTGAAAATTGATTTTTTAATAAATTCGTTGAATACTGATGTTAATTTAAACCCATTAAACGTTAATATATTTGACATTTAATTTATTATGATTTTTATAATTCAAAGATTCGTTTTTGATGTGCTGTATTATAAACGATTCGAGATATTCACTGAGTGGAAAATGACTTCAAAAAAGGTCATGGACCTTTATGATAGTTATGACATGGTAGTTACAAATGTTGGCCAGATAAAAAAAACCGACATAATATTTAAAAAAAAACAAAAAAAAAAGTATGTACACTTAGGAGATATATCCTGCCGAACGGATTTTAAATAGAGGTAATACTAACACATTGAACATTGCCCTTTCCTGTATCCTGGTAACTATAACTTTAACGAGAAGTTTAATACCAAAATGTATGATAAAAGAGACGATTTTTCATTTCCTTTTGTTAATCATCCATTTTAAGATGGTGACGTTCTACGCCTTGTCACCATCTCAAGGTGTTTATATACCTCAACTTGTATACGATCCGTTGGTGTATGTAAAAAAATATTTGATTTCAACGAAAGCAATCTCTGTATTACTAAAAAAAAATATTACACCAGGGGATCGCCATCAAGGGCCATTGGAAAGAATAGAAGGACGACCAGTAGGAAAGAAGGACAGGGAGTGCGGAACGAAGAAATCACACAAAAGAAAGACGGAGTTGAAGGGAAAAGTATGGTTAATAAAACACAGGAAGTGGGACACAAAAATCATAGAATTTGGCTGTGTCAAAACTTTATAATTTTAGATCATCTTACAAATTGAAACAGCATTGGCCAGTGCCAGTCAATGATTTGCTATATTGTATTGCTTGTTTTCAGTACAAAGTCTTTCTGGTGATACAATATCATCTTATATATCCGGAGTTTCATACCATCATAAAATACAAGGCATACAGAATACTACCAAATTCTTTATAATTGGCAGGTCATAAGAAGGAATAAAAATAGTTCAAGGAGGGAACCGTAATGACATTAGAGCACCAATTACAGTGCAATTGTTATCAGATATGATAGGTTGTTTTAGATCAAGTATTTTTTATTTTAGTTTCTTGTGTATAATTCGGAATTTAGTATGAGGTCCGAGACCACAATGATTTCGTAGTGCATTTCTTTTAAAATTCTGATACATGAGAACAGAAAAAACTACTGTCTGATACGACTCACTAACGAATACTTAAAGGTAGACCTACCTGTAACAAAACAGATGTGTGTATTCAATATAACGGTATGCCTTGAACTAGATACCAATTCAGCAGTATACTGGAAAAGTCTTCACATTTTCATCATATTAGTAAAGTTCATTTTAGGTCACATAGTTTTTGAATTGGCGGAGCCACGGAACTATGCAGACAGGGGAGGGGGTCTCAGAGGAGTTAATCGTGAAATTAGTCAGATGGAAATCGCATGCTTATTCTCGCTATATTAGGTTGCAATTTTTCTAGTTTCAAAAGGCTAACAAGTTTTCAAAGGTCCAAAGATTTTATGGATTGTTGGAAGTTCCCTTGTTCATTGGGACAATATAGAGGCGAAGAAATATAGTATGACCAACCTGGCATTTGAGTCCAACTGTGTTACAACATACTGGATTGGGCAACCTGGTTTACAGATTAAAGATTTGAACTCCCTACTGGATGCAAAAAGACATTGTTTACCTTTTCTTAATTTTATTATTATTCACTGTGAAGCTAATGATTTGACAGCTTTAGAATTGACAGGGAAGGGTTTAATTAAAATGTAAAATGTTTTATCACACGTTACCAGGCTTTATCTAAAAGTGTTATTATGATATGGTCTTCAATGCTACAGCGCAGATATTGACATTTTGCATCCTTTAATGCAGGTGTAATAATCGAACAGAAGAGAAAAAGAGTGAAATCAGTGAACAAAAACTTTTGAATGGAAAACCATTTCACATGAAAACATTAGTGCAAGTGAAGTGTCATTATACAGAACAGATGGAACCGATTTATCACAAACTGGAAGAGGGGACGGGGGTTGAGTCTTTCCTACGCACAACAAAATCAACTTTTCCAATGATTAAATAATGAAAATTTTGTGGAGGTGAGACCCACGTCAAATTTGGTAGCTGACGGGCTTTCGTGTGGCGGTCCAGGGAGACTGGTAGAGATTGAGGGATTATTTCACTCGGCCCTTGCTCTAGGCCTGACAAGTTCTACAATTTGCAGGTTTTGAAAATGTGGTTCGTGGTAACGGTGGGATCTTCAGATGGGACCTACTCCACCGTATCTTATAGAGGGAAGGCCTACATATGCCAACAGGTGGGGCACTAATAACTGAAGCATTGGTAAAACAAGTGTTTCCCCCGGTCACTCCCAATGGTAGGTGGTGGTGTAACCGTGTTTAACTACCAGGGGTTTAATGACACTATGTTAACATAGGTCAGCTGATAGCCATTGTGTATAGGTAATTGGTAGTCACCCTGGCGCCTCAACAAAATATTTTAGAATACTCTGTAGACTAAGTAAAAATGTACAAAATGTATATTCTGGTCATGAAAATGTAAATACAAGTTGTTGTAATAAAATGTATGTGTAATAAGAATGATAGTTGTAAAAGTTATAAATGAAAAACAAAGGATGGAATTTCTACACAAATGAGTATAATATACAGAAAGTCTGTAGTATTTTAAATTTGGTACTTGTGAATTACAATTAACAACAGACAAAGAGAGACAACTCTAAATCAATTTTTAATCACTTTGTCTCTGTTTTTTATTTTTTACCCTTATTTGTGACATTTTTACCTACTTTGTATGTTTGTTTTGTTCACGCAGCAATATCAATATTATTAAATTTGATGCGACTGGCGTACAAGTGAGAAGTTAGAGCTATAAAACCAGGTTCAATCCACCATTGTCTACATTTGATAATGCCTGTACCAAGTCAGGAATATGACAGTTGTTTTCCATTCATTTGATGTTTTTTGTCATTTGATTTTGCCATTTGGCTAGGGACTTTCCGATTGAATTTTCCTCGGAGTCCAGTATTTTTGTGATTTTTAGTTTTTTGGACACATTTCCCATTTCCATTCTCAATTGTATTATATACTTTAAAATTATGAATTAGTACACATATACAAAGGGGAAAAACTGCAAGTTTGTTGTCTGGATTACGCTTCATGTTATGCATTAAAGGTACAAAATAAAATATTTTTGTATTTGATAATATAAAATTTTTATACGTTTTTCATTCTTTTATCTATCTTTTCAAACGGTAATGACGAAAAAACAGGTGCTTGTTTAGATTTGATAATTTTACACTATAAGGTATTGGTGAAATTTTCATTCAGAATGCAGAACATTTTGTTTTGTCACACGTGACCAGAATATTGTTTTCATCAAATTGGGGTTCAGGATATTTTTGAGAAAAAAAACATAACCCCCTTCCCCCTAGAAGTTAAATGGTCGTTCCCTAATGACTCAACAAACTACAATCACTGAGAGGGATTTTGACCAGGGAATATAAAAAACCTAATCAAAGAATGTTCGCAGTTACTCAAAGCAAGCTACACGCAAGTATCAAACCTGCTTACATCAATATATGTTGATGAATGATATACTCCTGTCTTTTGAAACGTTCTCTTGTTTTACTTAAAACAATAAACGTATACTAGTAGTATGGTATGGAGAAGGAACTTATTCTCGTCTTTTGATACGTTCCCTTGTTTTACTTAGAACAATAAACGTCTACTAGTAGTATGGTATGGAGAAGGAACTTACTCTTGTCTTTTGATACGTTCTCTTATTTTACTTAGAACAATAAACGTATAATAGTAGTATGGTATGGAGAAGGAACTTACTCTCGTCTTTTGATACGTTTTCTTGTTTTACTTAGAACAATAAACGTCTACTAGTAGTATGGTATGGAGAAGGAACTTACTCTTATCTTTTGATACGTTGTCTTGTTTTACTTAGAACGATAAACGTATACGAGTAAAATTGTATGGAGGAGGAACTTACTCTTGTTTATTGGTACGTTCTCGTGTTTAAGTAAGAACTGAAATATCTAACAAAAAGAACCCTGATGCGGGTTTTATGATTTCGTATTATGACGTCGTAAAGTTCTAAAATTTAAACGAGCACCTGTTTTGTCGCAATTACCGTTTGAAAAGATAGATAAAAGAATGAAAATTGAAATGCGTAATAAGAAGCGAAATCCAGTCACAAAACTTGCAATTGTTCCCCTTTGTATACTTTTATGTATATTATTCCATTTTTTCAAAAGCAATCATTCTCATTTTTATTTTTTTATATCGAATTACTACATGACTGAACTAACTACAGGTACATGTAGTACACACACAATACTTTATAGTATATCGGGCTTAGAATTACTCCAGCTTTCATTCATGTTTTATATGTGTTATGTGTTAGGTGTTATGATGAGGTAGATTTCACAGCAGAACTGTGGTTTTAACCTTACCATAGGCGCATCCAGGGGAGGGGGTCGGTTGCCCGCTCAACTGATTATTTGTGTGATTCAATATTAATATCGACTGATTTCTGAAGAACATATTTAATTTGGCAAACAAAAACTGTCTTTATTATCAAGTCCTTTTTTGGTAATATGTTTAATACTATTTACTTATATTGACCTTTTTTTGCGCAATTGAAATAGGGTTTGAGGCGCAAATGAAAAATTTGTTTTTTGCAAATGGAATGCCAATTTGCGCAAAAGCTAAGCTGCAGTTTTTTTTTTAACCTGTTTTACATTTGTAACTACAATGTCATTACTATCA
The DNA here is from genome assembly GCF_963676685.1 of Mytilus edulis. NCBI lineage: Eukaryota > Metazoa > Mollusca > Bivalvia > Mytilida > Mytilidae > Mytilus > Mytilus edulis. Next base: position 33,866,936 of record NC_092346.1, read on the forward strand.
TACAGGTCGCTGACCACTTTTCCAGTCAATGAAAAAAATCGTGACTAATACAGCATAATTAAGTATTTTATAGCGGACTCTATGAAGCGTTAATCATGAAAGAAATTAAATGATCAATGTATAACGGAACGTTTAGGATAAGTCTAAATTAACCATAGCGTTTTAATAATTTATATTAGAAAAAAAAAATTTCAATTACTTTCAAAATTGGTGAAATAGAAAAAAAATCGTCACTATATACTCATTCATACAAATTTAAACATGACTATTTACCGTGAACCATGACATTAACATTGAAATATAAGATATGATAACTTAATGGTTGAACTTAGTGGTAAATTAATGTTAGCTGAATTAATGTAGTCAAAATTTAACTATGAACTCAAATGTTAAACTACGAGTTGAGGCTTATGTAATCATAAACGAATTTAGAGTGTCTATTTGACAGAGCCCTATAGCGTTTCGGCGACCAAAATAAAACGATGTCATAACAAATAAGGAAAAATGTTTGTATTCATAAAAAAAATAGCATAACTATTTAAGCAACAAATTATTTCTCTTAAATCAATATCCATATTTAACGAACGAGCGATTGCAATAAAAAACAACAACCAAAACATGATATTTCCATTGTTTACTGTGTATGAGTTTTACTAATGTGGCACTGTTATTCCTGCTTCCCTCTGACTGCCTAAAATACAATCGTTAAAAAAATCAACAATTTCATTATAGCTAAGTAGATGAAGGACAGGTTTTGAATTGAAAAAGTTGTTTAATTTTAAAATACACAATCGTCATGAGGATTGAAACTTTTCTACAATATAATTGTTTATCTTATTTAGAGTATAATAAAATATGTTGCAATGAAGAAGAAGGACAATTTTAGAATACAAAAAAAAATCCATCCAACAAAATCCCGTTCAAAACCCTATAATATAAGTCACATTCTTTGCAATTGCCAATTGCTGAAATGTACTTAGTCTCTTTTTAAAGCAAATCCCGTTCAGAACCCCAGAATGTAAGTCCTATTCTTTTCAATTACAGAAATGTACTTAGTTTATTTTTAAGAGCAAATCCTATTCAGAACCCCATGATGTAAGTCCCATTTTAGTTTTAAAAATACTTTTAAAGGTGCAGGCACTTTTTTCTTCTCTCTTTTTATGGTATTTGGTTTTCAATAAAACGTTTAAATGCCAACGAAGGGAGAATAATGACTTTATAAAGTTCATTATAATAAGTATATTATACTTAAATGATCTTGTTTAGGAATTAGAACCGCATGATTAGTAAAATAAACCTATAAAGGAGATGTCTATAATTTGTTTTTATGTTTTATAAAATGAAAACTATTGGCAGCCTTTAGGGCAAAATTGAACAAAATTATAAAAAAAACCAAGAGTGACGTTAACATTGAAATGAGACTTTGGAAACAAAAACCAACATTTCCTTTCGGGGAATTTAATAGCTGATTATGCGGTATGGTTTTTGCTAATTGTTGAAGCCCGTACGGTGACTAAAGTTGTTTATACATGTATCTGTGTAATTTGGTCTCGTGTAGAGAGTTGTCTCATTTGAAATCATACAACATCTTGTTTTTTATATAAAAATTTAAAACAGAGGTCAAAAAAGAAAAATACGTCAACAAGGACATCATACATCAAATTTAAAAACATTTTTTGATTTAATTTTTGGAAACGCTACAAAAAAAAAAAATAACAACAAGTGGTATGATTGCAAATAAGACAACTATTCAATGAAATTCAAATGTAGTGGATGTGGGCAATTTTGGGCAACCGTAAGGCTTTCAGTAATTAAAAAGAAAAACATTACCGTTTAGTCGGCTTTAAAATGACCCCAACATGGAGTATAAGAAGCAATTCAGTGCTTTTAACCAGTTTATAAACTACTATCAAGGAACTTATCGTCAATTTATGCCAAATAACATATGAAAACAGTTAGATTACCTATTTTTGGAGATAACAAAAATCATTGGATGATGTAGATGAATTACGTTCTTTTGGTGTTCTTTTTGATTCGGTTGACAGGTTTGTCTTTTCCACTCTTTATGCTTGACTTCAACACAATCTTATCAAACCCAAGTTTTCTTAACTAATTATATGGTCGTTTGATAAATCTGGTAGCAAATTTATTCCCTGCAATTCTTGTGAAGCCTTTGTTCTCGAATAAGAAATATGCTAGAAATACTTACTGGAGGTGTGTAATGCAAGCACTTAATTTTCTCCTTGAGAACAGTTTGTTTGTATTACTTTGGGCAACAGTTGTGCCCCTTGATTAGCAGACTTATTTATTTGCTGCTTTGAATTACAGTTTATGTCCAAACTCAGTAAAGAACCAACAAATTCTATTTAGTTTATAAATTTGATAACACTTACTATTATCTTGGTGATACTTTTATTACGTTAAATAATCAAGAATTCTCTAACTATACTGCAGAAATTTACTCAAAGGCATTTTCTTTTAATAAATCAAATACTTACAGAAATAATATTCCTTTTCTAGATTTAGAAAAATTCTAGATTGACAAAAAATTACGACAAAGGGGATGAATTTTTCCTATTTTATTTACCCTTTTTAGACGTTGATGTTCCCTTTGCACCGTCTTACAGTGTTTTTATGACCTAACTAGTTCGCTATGCTTATGTTTGTAGTGACGTTATAGATTTCAATGAACGCTATCTATGTATTTCTTGTAAATTGTAAAGTCAGAGATTTCGTTATCACAAATTAGGTAAAACCTTTAGTGAATTCTTACGTAGATACAAAGATGTTGTCTGCATGTTTGTCTGTACCGGTAAAAAACCTATTTAAAACGAAATATCTTAAATTTTGCGTTTATGTTGTACACCAAGCCCGGGATTAATATACGATACATGTAAATTTATCCATTCTTTTTTAAAAATAACACATTGACGACCTTCGATGTTGTTTGCTCCTTTGTCGGGTTGTTGTCTCTTTGACGCATGCCCCATTTCCATTTTTATTTCTATTTTAATAAAGTTTAACTTATTCTAAAAGGAATTACATAGTATGCAACACTGTCATTAAATCTTTCAATATTGTTTTTTTTTGTGTATTAATATTGAACCAGTTATTAGTAAATAGAACCATACTAGATATTATACATATATACCCTCACGGTACTACAAACTGTCGATACCTATAATAGTTTAAAATTGCAAAAGGTCGTGTTTTTAGTGACGTCTGTACACTAAATCCATTGGATGTTGAATGTGTACTGATTGACATTTTAGTCCTAGATCAATGATTTTTTTATTAGTTCTTATTGGCTTTAACTAACTGTAAGTATCTATGGACACTCTCAGATCTGTACTAAGTGTCGTTTTGTTTTTGGAACAATAAGTAACCGGCCATTCTGTGTTTTTGTTAGATTTGCTAATGTTTTTCTATGTGTATCCATCTGGTGTATCCCTCTGGTGCATCCATCTGATAACTTAGGCATTTTCGACTGAGTTTTATAGTTTGTTCTTATGTTTAGCTGACACACCATATTCAAGGTTAAGGATACGTTCTAGAATGATGCCAGATCTATCAGATCTCCATGTTCGTTGTCAATAACATAATATAACATTAATGCTGTGGTGTAGTGTAGTACTGGACTACTAACACAAAGGTTCCTGCTTCGGTCCCCGTTCCGGTGAGTAAATTTCAGGGACTGAATTTTCGGCTCTCCCTCGACACCATTTGCGAGTATGGTCTTGAGAAACGATAATAGTCGTCGGAAGGAGACGATAAATGGCTGACTCATGTTAGGAGAGAGTCATATCTCTTGCACGTCAAAGGGTGAAAGGAAAACAAGTCAACAAGACACTATACAGAAAACTAGACATTTAACAAGAACTCCTCAACCCCCTGAAACATGGACAGGAGGTTTTATGAAAAGGTGAACGATATCTGCTCAACCAGAAACACCTGTCGTGTTATGCAACATGACCAAATTGATTTTCTTCCTTTATACAGACTTTAATCGTTGTATATGTTGCTATTTTTTTTTATTTTCAGACTTTTTCTTCTAATATTTTACAATACCGTCATTTCAAATTATATTGCGTTTGTCATATGTGTGTTATAGTTTTCAAACTCATTTATCGTTCCGTTTCCGTTTAACTAGATGCAGATAGTACAAAGTACACTGAATGGAACGTGTCAACACGCAGCCTGTGTGACGTATGCCCCTTTTGCAGCCACATATATTCGAAAAGGTATCTTCTTTTACAGATAGAGCGTATAAAGATAATTTGATTTAGATACTGACAACTTAGATAAGAACCATTATCACTATTTAAAAAAATTGTCCTTTGGTTTTGCTGACTGATAGTTTCCTAACTCATCGGAGTCGAGTGGTATGAAAAATTATCAATGAAAGTAACAACGTCGTCATAGATTTGCATGTTAATTTATACAGATAAATAATTCTAGATACCTACGCGAAAGTAACAACCGAGTAAAAGAAAAGTTAATCATTTATCCATGTATCGGGATATGACTGTGCTATTACAAGTATTCTGATGATCTATTTTTTTAATAAATTATCGTTGATCATCTCAACTCAATTGCTTTTCTCACTCTCAAAATTGGCATGGGGGGAAATGGCTATAAGACACCGGTTCGAGCGCGAAAATCAATCTCGTTTAGTTGATCAACGATAATTTATTAAAAAAATAGATCATCAGAATACTTGTAATAGCACAGTCATATCCCGATACATGGATAAATGATTAACTTTTCTTTTACTCGGTTGTTACTTTCGCGTAGGTATCTAGAATTATTTATCTGTATAAATTAACATGCAAATCTACCTACGCTCAAACTCTAATGTTATGTTTTGTATTGACGATAAATTAAATAACAGTATTTTTCGTAAATAGATTTTTTATGGTTATATTAGGAACTTCTCGTAAATGGACGCAATTAAACAAGCCATCCATGTTGATTTCACATATATATATCTTTATACGTTGATGATCAATTTACATCTTTAAAATTGAAAATGACTGATGAAATAATGACAGCATAATGAAAAAAGTTTTAAAATTGGTCTTGCAATTCATAAAGCTTTTTAAGTAATTTTGTGATTTGGAGCCTACTATTTGTTTCATTCATGTATGCATACTTTTGGCAATAGGTCTATTTTGTAAGGATCAAAATGGGTTGTTAAAGAAATGTATGACTTTTTTGTGTTTTTTGTTTTGTTTTCATGTTTTAATAATTACATCAGATGTATGTTTCATTATAATACGTTATTCTGATTGGCTAACTAGCAATCTCATGATATTCCTTAATCAATTGCATTACACAATGCAACTTTTCATTCATCATGACACGAGGTCCCACAATAAAGTGCACAACTAAATGAAATAAAAACTTGATAAAAGGCGTGTTTTCATGATCCTATAGGTACAAATGTAATTATAAGTATTGAATGCTTTTTTTTTTGTAACTTTATAGGGTTGTAAAAGCGTTGACCGTGCGCACATTTTTGTCTGCGTTTCATACAAAATGAACTTCGGTCAACCCCTTTTACCCCCCCAAAAAATTTACAAAAAAGAGCATTCAATTCTTAAATAAATTATAATAAACGCATGCTCGTTCTCAAATGTAATGAAGAACTTGATAAAGGCGACTATAATATACCGCTGTTCGAAATTCTTATATACCTATATGGAGTTATTTTCTTTCAGAACGACAGGTCATTCTTTTTCAGAATCAACCTGGACGATACCATGTTTCAATGATATATGCTCCAAGGCATAAAATAATGACCTGTGTGAGGTCATTATTGTCCTTGATAAACATGCAATCTATGATTTACTTCAAAACTTAATTCGTCTAATAGTTTTTTGTTGCCGATTTGGAAATTTATTTTTTAAAGTTCAATCGATGATAGGTGTAAAAGAAACCGTCATTGTAGTCCCGCATTTTAATTTTACAAACAAACAAGAATGTGTCCATAGTACACAGATGCCCCACTCGCATTATCATTTTCTATGTTCAGTGGACCATGAAATTGGGGTCATAACTCTAATTTGGCAATTAAATTAGAAAGATCATATCATAGGGAACATGTGTACTAAGTTTGAAGTTGATTGGACTTCAACTTCATCAAAAACTACCTTGACCAAAAACTTTAACCTGAAACTTTCACTATTATTTTCTATGTTCAGTGGACCGTGAAATTGGGGTCAAAAGTCTAATTTGGCAATTAAATTAGGATGATCATATCATAGGGAACATGTGTACTTAGTTTGAAGTTAATTGGATTTCAACTTCATCAAAAACTACCTTGACCAAAAACTTTAACCTGAAACTTGCACTATTATTTTCTATGTTCAGTGGATCGTGAAATTGGGGTCAAAAGTCTAATTTGGCAATTAAATTAGAAAGATCATATCATAGGGAACATGTGTACTAAGTTTGAAGGTAATTGGACTTCAACTTCATCAAAAACTACCTTGACCAAAAACTTTAACCTGAAACTTGCACTATTATTTTCTATGTTCAGTGGACCATGAAATTGGGGTCAAAAGTCTAATTTGGCAATTAAATTAGAAAGATCATATCATATGAAACATGTGTACTAAGTTTGAAGTTGATTGGACTTCAACTTCATCAAAATCGACCTTGACCATCAACTTTAACCTGAAACTTGCACTATTATTTTCTATGTTCAGTGGACCATGAAATTGGGGTCAAAAGTCTAATTTGGCAATTAAATTAGAAAGATCATATCATAGGAAACATGTGTACTAAGTTTGAAGTTGATTGGACTTCAACTTCATCAAAATCGACCTTGACCAAAAACTTTAACCTGAACGAACAGACAGAAGGACAGACGGACGGACGGAAGGACGGTACGACGGACGGACAGACGGACGGACACCGGACATTTGTATACCATAATACGTCCTGTCAAAATTTTGACGGGCGTATAAAAACCCAACAAAAGCAAGATGTTTATTATTTTCATTTTGACTGTCAAATAATAAAATCTGAGCCAATGAAAACGTAAATCAATTCATTGTTCTTTAAACTATCGATTTTTGATTGGTCTAGACGAGAGGGTAACATTCCAAAAATACTGTCACCCTCTCAGCCATGAGATTGAGTAAATTAACACCCTCGCATCAGCCTATCAAATATGGCATTTTAACGTGAAGTATAATAATCTGACATCTTCTTATATCTATCTATGGCTCAAACCGAAACGAGATGGGATAAAAAGGGATAAAAAACGCACAATTTTGCCTAACCGGTTACTCGGATAGTCGTTCAACCAACTAACCGGTCAACAGGTAGTTTTAGTTCATGTTTGAGAGCCTTACCTATAGAACACTACAAAAGTTCGTTTTCATAATACGATTTATTAAAAAGAAATAGAGAAATGGGGAATATGTCGAAGAGACAACAACTCAACCAAAGAGCAGATAACAGCCGAAGGCCACCGATGAGTCTTAGATGACTTTCTTTTGCATTATATAGTTATACGTGTTATAAGGATTGTCTGTGAGGAATACTAGCGAAGTTTGACTTCAGTAATAATCCTATATCACCGTACATGCTATGGCGTTTGTAATATCTTTATATTGAAAAAATAAAAAAAAAAACTTCTTGATCTCGAATTCAAATAGTTCTTTCTCTTTCTCTTGATGTCTCAGAAAATAATGTGGGATGTTTCAATTTGAAATTAGTAAGTCAGTTGCATCAAGTAGACATTAATTACATTCACCTTGATTTTAGTACAATTTTGTGAGTTGACATTTCGTTTAAGGATGTTCGCTGCACACGGACCTATACTTTTTTCTTTCTTAATTTCAAGGTTAAACCCAAATAAAAAATTTCAGAAATTATTGTAAATTTCTTGTTATTTTTAAACCATGTTTCAAACAGTTTTGTTGGATGTCATATGTTTTCCCGTACTTTCTTGTTTTTTATAAATTCAAACAGGTCAATAACTGTGAAAAATTACTTGTTTACGATTTTTTTTATGTAAAATGAAACAATGACATTTTTTTCAGCATTATTTCAATAAAAAGAGTTCATACTTATTGAAATGATTGTTTTTTGTTTCTTCTAATGGACATATACAGATTTCTGGAAAAGGCAGATATTTATGCAAAAGCCATTTTCATGAACAATAAAGAGCTGCGGTACGGAAAAATAAGCACACGGACCTATATATTTTTTTTTATTTTTTGACTTGCCTATGAATGAACTTTAAAAAAAAACACTCAGGAAAACTTTCTTGTTATTTTGAATTTGAGGAGCAAACATCCTTAAAGTATGACAAAGCCTTGCACATTCAGATGTAGGTCTACCCAATATTAGAACAAAAATAAAATAATGTAGTAAATCCTAAAATTTAATCGGATTACTGATTTAAAGTAACTATTTAGAAAAAAAACATGTATACTACTCATGTTTACTCGAGATATTGCCCCGATGCTTCGCAAGCACACTCAGTACAGCATTAAGCTTGCATTATGGTTCAAGTGTAACAGGAAGCATTATAATTTAAGTGTAACAAGAACAAAAATATTTTGTGGGAATTTATTCATTGATTTCTATGAAATATGTGCATACTCGTTTAAAACAAATATCACAGGAACTTATTTAACTTTTTTAAAACTTTTAATATTAATTGGAACAAAATTCATAGCCACGATTTTTGTTCCGGAACTGCATTTAAACGGCACAATATCAATCTTTAACTGCAAAAAAAATATCGAAAAAGAATACAATATGACATTTTGAAAAGCGTTTTTATTATAAGCTTGAATAGCTATATATTTGATGAAGAATGAATGTATTTCAATTTGAAAATATCATAAATACTAGTCATCAATTAAGTTTTTCCATTTGTTGCAAGTCTCCATTTATCCATCAATCTATAATAAAAATTCCACGCATCTTCCAAAATTCCACATCAGAAATTATTGCACTAATAGAGATAATGCATAGCATTTATAGATAAAATGGATCGCTTTCAATAATCGATATGCTATATTGTATTGCTTTTATAACACTTATTTGAAGTTGAATGCTGTTTTTGTACAGTAAAAAGACATATCACAATGAAACTATGTCGAAAATTACCTTCAAATCAATTATTTTGGTATTTTCAAAACGTAAACAAATACAGTTTGTTCATGATCCTTTAGTCTACAATAGATACGCTCGCATATGATAGTGACAATGAACTAGCTGGATTTGTACTTTATATATGTTCCGGACCATATGAGTATAATACTCGTTTGGTTATTAACGGGCCGGACCATATGAGTATTTGGACCATGTAGGTATATTTTTTTATTACATTATACACGTTTCAATAATACAAAAACTTTATCTGAAAAAACAATAATGGTTACAATACAATGTATTATTTTTATAATTCAAATACTACGTAAAAATTAGATAATGATGCCATAGTTAGTTTTCATCGCAAATTACATTCTTGCATGTAGGCTTGGGGTGACATTTACTTCCACACGGTATCATAACTTTTTTGCATTTGCAAGTCTTGGTTGTGCACGTGATCCTTTTCATTTACACCTTTTGTTTGCGAGTGAAAGGCTAACCTTTTTGTAGCTGCGTACAGTGATACCGAGGTGTTTGGTCATTCCGATATGTCTACGGTGTTTTTAAGACGGTCTAGAGCTCAAATATCGTACGTAGCATGACTGCAATACACAATACTCACTAGATAACTTAATAAACTATGTTACTTTCCAGTGACTTCTTGTATAACAGTTCATCAAGAAATTTTTTATTTTTTATTTTTTTAAGTCGACATATTGCCATTCTCTCGTAATAACAAATCGGTAATGACTATCGGTAATGACCATCGGTATAAAATGTGTTTATTATAGTTTTGACAAGTTGGTAACATTAACTGTGTGAAACTTTTATTTGGCTAATCGTTTTATTTTAATATAATAATAAAATTACCTATATGATAGCGTCTTTTAAATGAACGATCATACCATATGAAGGGTTTAGAAGTATTGAAAGTAAACTGTAACAGAGTGTTAATTACGCCGACCATACGCGTACGGTCGGACCATACGCGTATGGTCGGACCATATGAGTATAATACTTATATCATTTGCATATCTATAAATACTTGAATTGGATTGGTCAATTGGGAATTTTTCTCTTGGTTTACACTTCGATAAACCATGTTTCCGAAACTACTTTCGTAATCTATTCATGCGCGATACACATTTTTGCAGGGATACTGTGATTTTCATCCAATTGAGACTATAAAACAATTGCATAACAGTTGTTTCTATTCAAATGCATATTTAACAAAAAAAAGAAACAAAATAAATGCACAAAAGCTTCGAAAATGTATAAAAATAAAATTTGAATAAAATTCCGCGAAATTTCATGAAGGATTTGGCGAATTTACGTCATGGAAAAACACGACGTCATACGAATGAAAATATTCAAGGGAGAGATTATTTCGTTACGTGTACGCTTCAAATTCGGATATTATTTAATTAAAATAAAGTTTTTGAGGTAGGTGCTATTTCATTTTAGATTCTGTTGCATTTATCGGACATTTATGGTTTTTAGAAAGTCAAAATGGCGGCCACTGCTTAGTTACGACATGCCATTGTGCTTTTGATGGTAAATATAGCAGCCATCAATCAAATAATGTGAATTAATAATTGCGTATGTTTGGATGCAGAATTATAAGAATTAAACACATTTTTCTAGAGGTTATTGATGTGTAAACCTGGTCTCTTACTCACAAACTTGACATAAAAGTCCTTCGGACTTTTTATTCAGTTTGTGAGTTAATCGCCCCGGTTTACACATCAATAACCTCTAGAAAAAATGTGTTTAATCCTATAATATACCCATATGGTCATGACCATACGCGTATGGTCCAAATACTCATATGGTCCGGAACATATACACTGAAAGCCACCGTTTTAAGTTTACTTTCAATTTTACGAGTCATTGACCAATTATAACAATACACATTTGGTTAACACATTTCAAATTGTCCACCTAAAATAATAACAATACAGATATATCGATACAGTTTGAAGTATAATAGATAGAAAAATAATCTACAATAACAATTCAAAAGCTGCAAATCAGTAGAATAAAACATATGTACATATAACATTTTTTGGATTGATTTGTTTTTATTGTTTTACATAAAAAGTAGCAAATACGATAGTAATTTCGGTTTGTGTATTATTACTCATAATCATCTTGAGAACCTGGTTTAATTTGTTTACTGTCTTTCTCTACAGACATTGGCGTCAGCACACATCAACATGTGTAACTGTTTCATTGACTGTGTGAATATGGTTACTGTTACCTTTTCTCGGAATGATACAACACACACCAATATGCGCATTCGGAAATGCTTGTTTAACTTTGACAATAACCTGTGTTGCATAAACATTCACCTGGTCACTGTCGTGCTTGTTTTTATTTCCAAACAACATATATCCAAACAACTTATATAAAATGATTAAGTCTTTCAACAAAGGTTATAAATAATAAGCAACGATGCAAATATTGAAACATAAATATTCATCTTTTACAAATAAATGCAAAACAACAACATCTATTCAATTTAATAAATATGTACTGAATAGTGTCATGTAAATCATGTAATATAGAAACACGCAATTTCTATTATTAAACAAGGGAAATAACAATTACATGACAATCCTGTCTTCCAAATGTATTTAAAACATTTTGTTATTATAAACAATTACTAATTAGAAAGAGAGAAAAACACACAAACTGAAGATAACATGTGTTTCAGTTGCTTATTGTTGTTAAACAACTGCTAACCTGGACCAGAGACAAACAATGGTTTCAAAACATACTATACACTACGAACGACAACTCGACCTAGAATGTTACTCACATTTGTTGATAATATAAACAAACATTGATTTGAAAAAAAAAGCGGTAATATGTAGCAATTTATAACAATCAGAAGGCTGTAGTAAAGATCATCAGGAAATTGATCTGGTTTGCCGCCCGGAGATGCCGATAAGTGATATTTTTACAAAATCATGTTTACAGGGGAAGTGTCGAATTGTCCTTGCCAAAATTACAATTAATTCAGATATCCAACATTTCTAACAAATATACCACGATAATACATTGATAATACTGGCTTGTTAAATATACCTTCTGTCAAAGAATGCAGCAATAGTTCTGTCGTAGACGGCAAAAGAAAAAATCGTGATTATAAAGCATGCAATTCCGGAAATTGACCGTCTCCAAAAATAATAAATTCTAGAATTGAGTTATCGTCCTTTTCGCGCCAGACGACTATTGAAAAGGCTACATTTGGGCCATTGCTTTTCACACGGTGGTTTTCAAAGACCGCACCTAAACACTGATCTATTTTTCTAGAGTGGCATCATTAATAGATCCTCTATGCATACGAAAATCCAAAAACAATTTGGCTCCAAGAATGTTTTACAACAGAAAATCGACGAATTATCGGAGCTCAAAAACACATTCACTCTACAAACAAGGGACATAACCATTTACATCTCAATCTCAATTTTGTAAATCCGATAATCCACTGAATGTTTTTTAAGCTTATGATTGCTTTTAATACTTGAAAATACTAGTAGACAGAAGTGAATCGGAGATTTTTGCTCAATTTAATTTTAAGAACAACATTGGAAATTTTGCTCAATGTCAGGTAGAATAGTTTCAAATTGATCATCGTTTTCGAATTTTCGGCTTAGGGCGTTTTTTAGGTAAAATTATTCTAGAAAAGCACTTCGGCCCGCATGCAAATATTAAATGTGTTGTTCTTATTATTTTTAACTAACCAACCATTGATTTAAATACATGTATCATTATTCTATGAAATCGTAATTTATTTTATTTGGCTTTGCTTTTTCATAAGTGTTTTTTGTAAATTATTCTACTAAACAATTATTATACAATGCATTGCTTTTTATGTAATGATTTGATTTAACGTTCTTTGATTTTCGATTTCTTATTACATTGATTGAAGATTAAAACATGGAAGGGTTTCAACGACATACAATGTTCTTTTGTGTGGTGGTACATCCTCAGTGGTAAACAATACATATGAAGAAAAAAAAATATATAGTTACCCCAAGTTTCACATTCTGTACTGAAAACATTTTGACTACAGATTTCCAAGCTTTTGGTGTAATTCGGTTGCGAAGTATTTGCTTTACATATGATGTTATTGAAAGGAAATAGTTGACTTGAGTTTGAAAATATTGTCTGCTATATAAACTTTGATGATTTGTTTTATGAAGAGGGGCATCGGTTTTGGTTTATGATATGTATAAATACCCAGCCACGTCCTGTTTATAAATCAAGGATGCCTCGTGTAGCGAGGATCCTTTTCGCGTAATACGTAAAACAACCTCTTGTCAATAGACATGTTCAGCATAAGCCGATTTCGAAACCGAAACCGATACCAAAACCAACAAGAACTATCTTTAAAAAAAAATATCCGACGTATTTTAATTTGAATATATGTTTAAAACTATCATTTCGATAACCTTCAGAAGCACAATGACTTAAGGTCTTCGTATCTTTCTGTTTACATTCACCAAAACCCCGCGGAAATCTCACTTGCGTAGGTACGTTCTCAAAGTCATATAATTGGACATGCTTTGATACTATATATTATGCCCTTGAATTTTTACTAGATAACATTTGTGTTCGCTTTGGAAATTCCGTATATCGTCAGATTATCGGAATTCCAATGGGGACTAACTGTGCACCACTTCTTGCGGACCTGTTTTTGTATTGTTATGAGTTACAATTTATGACAAAAATAAGCAAAGACCCATCGAAACAACATCTGATAAACAAATTTAATAATACTTTTAGATATTTGGATGACATTTTGGCTCTTAATAATGACGACTTCAGTATGTATATTATTGAAATGTATCCTGTTGAACTTACTTTAAATAAAGCTAATACTAACAATGACCACTGCCCTTTTCTCGATCTTGATATCTATATCACTAATGGAAAGCTGAATACTAAAATTTATGATAAAAGGGATGATTTTTCATTTCCTATCGTTAACTATCCGTTTTTAGATGGTGACGTTCCCTTGTCACCATCTTATGGTGTTTATATATCTCAACTTGTACGATTCGCTCGTATATGTAACAATGTTTTAAATTTTAACGAGAGAAATTTATGTATTACTGAAAAATTATTACACCAGGGTTTTCGATATCACAAACTAGTCAAAACATTTACTAAATTTTATCATCGGTATAAAGACATCATTCGTAAATATAGCTCAACATGCAGACTTCTAATACGTTCAGGTATTTCATATCCAATTTTTTATGGTAATATTCTTTATAAAGCACAAAGGTGTCAGTATTCACCTCAGAAACTTACAAAACCTTTGAATAGACTTATTAAGAAGGGATATAATTACGATACTGTTGTCAAGTCATTAAAGATTGCATATTTTGGCGTTAATATTGAGTCACTGATAAGGTCTTTGCATCGGAACTAAACACATTTATTCTAAAAACAGTTGTTGGCATGACACGGGTTATGTTCTTCTCATATATGTTATGATGGTATGATACTAAACCCCTAACGGGACGGATTGTGCCTGATGTTCATATGATGAAATCATAATCTTTCAGTCAGTTTAATTGAAGTCTGGAGCTGGCATGTCAGTTAACTGCTAGTAGTCTGTTGTTATTTATGTATTATTGTCATTTTGTTTATTTTCTTTGGTTACATCTTCTGACATCAGACTCGGATTTCTCTTGAACTGAATTTTAATGTGCGTATTGTTATGCGTTTACTTTACTACATTGGTTAGAGGTATAGGGGGAGGGTTGAGATCTCACAAACATGTTTAACCCCGCCGCATTTTTGCGCCTGTCCCAAGTCAGGAGCCTCTGGCCTTTGTTAGTCTTGTATTATTTTAATTTTAGTTTCTTGTGTACAATTTGGAAATTAGTATGGCGTTCATTATCACTGGACTAGTATATATTTGTTTAGGGGCCAGCTGAAGGACGCCTCCGGGTGCGGGAATTTCTCGCTACATTGAAGACCTGTTGGTGACCCTCTGCTGTTGTTTTTTATTTGGTCGGGTTGTTGTCTCTTTGACACATTCCCCATTTCCATTCTCAATTTTACGTTCGTACAACAAAGTTTACATTAAAGATTATATAATTGTCCCGAATAATCAGCTGTCATGGATGCAAAGAGCTATTGGAGAAACAATTATTTTAATAAAAATATAAATCTTTGTAAGATCTAGTTCAAATATTTATAGTTTTTCACTTGCTTTTCATCACGATATAATTAACGAGACGTTTTTTTCAAACACAACCAAATCACTAATCATGACAGCATTTTGCCCAATCACAGAAAGTATTTTCGAGCATGCGTATTCTGTTGCCATAGTTAAGCGTCCTTAAGTTCAAAGGGCACAAACCGAAACTATACCGACTACGTCGGAAAATAGAAGGGAATGATAAATGTTTATAATGTTAATTAGTTTAACCTTTTTACTCAACAATTTGTTACTAAAGACAGAGTTTTACTTCAATTCATCAATTCAAATAGTCTATCAAAAAGCAAAGTTAAAGTTAACCGTTATTTGATTACACCAAAGTAATATACAATTTAAGATGTTGAGACAATTTATTTATGATGTAAATTAAGCAGGTTTTGTTGTACGGTAATAGCTTCACATAGTGCTATAACAGGTGCAATAATGTTCTATGTCTATAAAGAGAATCTATTAAATATTTGATGAATGTATATTCATTTTATGGAATGCTCTACATAAACTCTTCTGCACGAATCTTTTCATTCGCGTTCATCGTAGATAAATGAATGTTAGTTGCGTAGCTGCCTGTACAGTATACAGGCGCGGATCCAGGGGGGGGGGGGAGGGGGTTGGAACCCCCCCTTTTTTTGGACGATCAATGCAATTGAATGGGAACATGTAATTGGAATCTCCCCCCCCCCCCCTTTGTCCTGGGTAAGGAACCCCCCTTTTTAAAATTAAAATGGCTGGATCCGCCCCTGGTATATAGTATTACAATAGGATGTTCTAATGGATATATGATATCGTCAAGTAAGTAACAATCACGAGAAAACGGTGAAATATAGTGTGAACCGATCGCATCCATCAATCTGTAAGTCATCGCGTCATTGTTATGACCTAGAAAACATATTTGATGTATCTTATTTTCTTTCTTGTGTCTCTTATTACTTAAGTGTACATGAATATAGTGTATACGACGATGTCCACTATAAAATCATGCCTGGTTTGTGGTTGACGATTTGCTATATGGTAGGTGCCATCAATATATCCAACAGTTTCTTCCAATTCTGGCCAATCACCCTTCGTAGATTCCCATTTTTCAACTGACGGATATGTTATCAATGATCTGAAAGCTTGATGAAGAATTGACAAAATGTCATGGATTGCTTCATGAAATAGAGTTTTTCTAAAACCAAGAACAAATAGTTATAAGCCATACTTTGAAAAATATAAAAGGCTACTGTAAATAGTATGTCCATTACAAATGTGTTAAAGTCAGATTTTATTTTCTTGATAGCAATTTAAAAAATGAAATAATTTGCTTTAAAGTTGAGGATGAATATTGAAGAATCTAGCACATCAAGAGGGGTAATCAAACGTGTTCCAGAAAAAAGAAAAGAAAAAGGAAAGGAGAGTGAAAGCATGAACATGTATATCATACTGTTGAAATTTATTTTGCCGATAGCACCATCAATCTTTTTGGACCCCCTTCTTCTGAAACAGATTACCAGTAGTCCCTTAATTATAATTAAATAAAAGTTGTTTGACTTTATAAGTATTTGTTTCCGTTCAAGTGTTAGTTAAAGGTTCCCTTTATATATACATATTTTCGGATCGATATTGAATACATTATAAAACTATGTACAGTTCTTTCCCTTAGACTAAACTTCATTCATGATTAATGTACATTATCAATAATAAATTTACGTCCAAATCTTAAATGTAGATTAATAACTTAAGTGTATTTAAAACTCGTTGAATTCAATTTTGCTTTTTTGATAGATTCATGTTATTTTTTTAACTGAAGACAAACTCTATATAGTGTTTTAAATTTCAAACAATAAAATGAAGTAAAAGGGTTGAGTTAATGAAACATAATTAACATTTACCATTTACCTTATTATTATTTTTGGTTTCGGTTTCGGTTTCGGTATCGGTTTCGGTTTCGGTTTATGGTGAACATGTCTAATAGTGGCATGTTTCAAAATAAACATTTTTCGTGTCTTTCCATCATATCATCGGTTACCATGGTCAGTAATGTTGATATCTCGCGCATCATCTCTGTCCGCCCAATATGCAGAATAGTCTACATGGTCTAGTGGTATTAAATAATCATAATAAAGTAACATTTATATTCAACCAATCCCGGGCGATCTACCAGTTGTATTAATTATTAATTGAAATTGGTCCTAAATTTACATTTACTATTTACATATTATCGGTAACAGGTAAGCAATCAACCCATTCATTTGTTTTATTGAAGTTTAAACGCATTGATTAAAGCACAGTTTGCATAAAGCGGGAAAACGGTCATTGATTTAACAATTAAAAAAAGAGCATTTTATTCTTTTAATTATATATTATGCTACAACCGTAACATTCAGTTGTTTTTTCAATGCATTATTTGTAAATTGTCACGTATAGCACCTGCTGTCATAGCTGTTGCATTTTATACATGTTATACGGATATAAATATGATATTAAAGTCTCGCGATTGATCAGTCAATCAAAATTACACAGATATGAATATTTATATACTGAACCGCAAAAGAGAGTCGCAGTAATTTAAGGTAAAAATGATGAAAGAATAAATGCTATATCTTTTTTAATGGGCGTTTAAATGTCCTTGTTATTTAACAAATTCCCATCATTTCAGTTCATTCACTGTTCATTGATAAAGTTTTTCACCAACATATCACATGATTAATTAGTACAGGTCACCAGTCAGTAGTGTGTGTTGTCGCCATTAGCGTTGATTACGGAACGGCATCTCCTGAACATGGAATGAATCAGACGGTTGATAAAGTGCATAGGAATGTTAGCCAACACCTGCAAAAAAGATGCTCGAAGTTCAACAGCAGTTGTCTGATCTGGATAGACGTCATTCAGTTTTATCTGAGTCTCGTACCATGGTTGTTCTATGGGGCTTAAGTCCGGACTAAGAGCAGTCAAAGACATAACTGTAATGTTTGTTAGCTGTAGAAAGTCCATTGTAGCTCTGGATGTATGCACACGTGCATTGTCATGCTTGAAAGTGTTGTTTTATAACGTGCAAAATGTGGCACAACATATGGTCGCAGAACTTGATCAGTATACCGGGCTGCGTTAACACTATTTCCTCTACCTGGTCCAAGATTCCGGAAGACGGCAGGTCCTAATTTATGGTTCAAGCCGATTCCGCTCCACTCTATAAAGCTTGGACCTCCCCATGGATCTCTTTGTATTATACAATTATCTGCATAACTTTCGCCCTGTTTTTCCAGATCCGTGTCCTACCATTTGCATTTGAAATTCGTCTATACAGATAACCGTTCTCCACTGCTGATGTCTTCAATTTTGTCGATGGGTGGCCCACTTCAGTCGTTCATGGCGATGAGGTCGTGTCATAACAGGTCCCCTGGCAGGACTACGACAACTCAGGTTACGAGATTTCAATCGACGCCGGACTGTATCATCACTGACTTGTCTCTGGTTTATTCCTTATGTCTGACGAGCAATATGAGTTGCACAGAGGAACAGATTCTGCAAATATTGTCGTAAGATGTAGCGATATGACGCAATGTTGTTAATCTGGGGCAACCAGTACGTGATCGGTCATTTGTACTGTTTATTGCATTCTGGCGTTCACGTAGACGTAGGTCACTGTCTAGCATTAAAACATCCTATTGCCTTTTATCTTTGTCGTAGGTAAAGTCATGGCATCAGTCCTGCATCAAAAAGATAATGATAACACAAAAATTTGCACCTCTTAAATACTCTTATAGAGGCATGGATTTAACGTACACATTATCATCATGAATAAAGGCAACAGTAGTATACCGCTGTTCAAAGCTCATGAATCCATGGACAAAAAAACAAAATCGGGGTAACAAACTTAAATCGAGGGAAACGCATTAAATATAAGAGGAGAACAACGACACAACACTGAAATGTAACACACACAGAAACGGACCAAGCATCAGACAAAATCCCACGAGAATAACAAATATAACATCAAAACCAAATACATGAATTTGGGATAGACAAGTACCGTGACACGTCTTATCGCAATGTGAATTTACAGTCAAAAATAAGAGAAAACAAACGACGCAACGTTAAAATGTAACACACACAGAGAAAAACAATATTATAACAATGGCCATCTTCCTGACTTGGTACAGGACATTTTTAAAGGAAAAAATGGTGGGTTGAACCTGGTTTTGTGGCATGCCAAACCTCGCACTTTAATGGCAATGTTAAATATAACATTGAAATGACAACATAATATAACAGGACTACAATACAAATAAATAGGAGATCATATTAGACTAGCTATATAAGAAACACATGATTAATTGATAACAAAAAAGCATCAGGTTTAAAATTCAATACGCCAAAAACGCGCCTCGTCCACACAAGACTTACCAGTGACGCCCAGATATAAAAGATCGAAAGTGAAAAAAAGTACAAAGTTGTACAGCACTGAAGATCAAAAGTTGAAAAAGGTTGTCAAATACGGCTATGTTTTTATGCTTGGGATAAGAACATCCTTATTATTTAGAACAATTAAAGCTATTGCAAACAGTAAATTTTATCAAATGAATATAAAACAGATATACATAATGAAACTGAAGTATTAACAAATTACAGAAAACTAAACCCGAATACATAATGCTAAGACCAACACAGAATAGACACACTCGACTCAGTCCAGGCCTCAACGCAATAAATCATAAAAATGACATGAAATTTGCCTGCGAAACGTGTCCCAAGGACCAAGCAAAAACCAATATAAGAACGACCGATTTAATGAACGCAGTCAGTCGTAACGGAGATTTAAACTTAATCTTAGAATCATTTTAAGGTAATTTACCTAAATCAAATAAATAAATATTTTTTTCGATGTATTTGAAAATTTGAGTTTTCGAAAATACGACGTTTCTCTTGCGGTTCAGAATATTTACCCATCCAGTACTGCAATAATATGCTTTGAAAAAAGTTAATCACAAAAATTCTAACCTCCGAGGAAAATTAAAAAAGGAAAGTTTCTAATTAAACATGTTAAATGGCAAAATCAATAGCTCACATCATACGAATGGATTCTAACTGTCATATTCCTGATTTGGTAAAGGCATTTTCTTATGTAGAAAATGTTAGGATAAACATGCTTTTTATAACTAGCTAAATCTGACACTTGTATGACATATGCATCAAATTCCATTATATTGACAACAATGTGTGAACAAAACAAACAGACAAAATAGGTAAAAATGTCAAAAATAGGGTAAATATGGAAACATTAAAATTAGTAACACATGTGTTTCTATATACTGGGCTGATAACGGTATTTTGTTGATTAATGATCTGGTTGGTAATGATGGTAAATTAATGTCTTTTGGGCAATGAAAAAATATTTATAAAATTAGATCTAACTTTCTAGTTTATAATTGAGTTATATCAGCAATACAATCATATCAATATTCTCTTAAACATAATATCTCTCTAGAAAATCCTTATAAATTCATGAACCAATTCTTCCAAATAAAGTAAGAACATTTTTTTTATCAAATAAAGGGTCAAAAGATGTGTATATTTTTTTCTTAAAAAACGTAGTACAGAGCCTAGTTAGGAAGCTAAATGGTCTGTGAGATTAAACCAACAATTTGATTGGAAACAAGTGCATAATATGTCTTTCTACACCACAAAAAGCTCTAAACTTTATTTTGTTTTAATACAGAAAAGTGCACATTATCATAGGCACAAATGAATTTTTATTTAAAATTAAGATAAAACAATCAGATATTGAAGATATTGAGCACATATTTTGGACATGCAAAAAATTTAAGATTTATGGATTGAACTTGGTGATTGGATTTATAACCAAACACAAATATAAATTCCATTTATTATAGATATGATTTTTTTGAAAATTTAGATTAGAAATGAAACATTACGAGAAAAAACTTAATAATACTCCTTACAAAATTCTTTATTTAAAGAACAAAACTCTGTGAAAATAAGGTAAATTTTACAGGACTTAAAAACTCCCTCAAAGACTCTCTTGTGCTAGAAAAGAATATATTTTTTAAAAGAAACCCTTTTCATATGGCCAATATCTGCTGGCACCCCTGGCTTCAAATTTTAGAAGAATACTTTTTATTATACAAAAAAGGTACATTGTGTACCGGAATTACTTTCATTTGCATGTCTTTATCTTATCCACATCACCATCTATGTTATGATTTGATACTATTGTATGTTGGTTGAGATGTATGCTGGATGTTTTCTCTATGTTTATAACTCCATTTATGTTCCTCTAAGTTATTGCCTGTACGCAAATATTTGAATAAAAAAATCCTTTGCAAGCTGTATTATGAATGCTGCAAGTAAAAACATATATTTATTATTTCTTTCAATATTTTTTTGCTTTTTCCAAAATTCCAAAAACAATTAGGAAGTAATCAAACATAAATAAATAAATAATCGACACCAACATGAAAAGAATCCATATTGTCCTTTGATGCCATTATATTTACTATCTATGAAAAAACAATGCGAGACAAAAAGCCCTTTTTCTCAATTGTTTCTATGCCACATTAATGCAGTCAAGAAAAACTAGCATAAGACTGTTTACCTTGTATGTCTGTTTTGTTCACGCATCGGTGTGAATATAATGCAATTTGATACGACTTTCATACAAGTGAGTGGATTTGCGCTATAAAACCAGGTTCAATTCACCAGTTTCTACATTTGAAAACGCTTGTATCATAACAGAAATATGACAGTTGTTGTTCATTCTTTTGATGTGTTTTATCATTTGATTTTGTCCTTTGATAAGGGACTTTTCGTTTTGAAATTCCCTCGGAGTTCAGTATTTTTGTGATTTTATTTTATAACGCTATTTTTGGAATCCAAAATACTTGACAAAATAATGGGCAATTGCATTATAATACTAAAGTAGATACTACATACACGTGCATTTTCCATTCAATAGATAATCTCAAGACATTTGCCTATACCTTAACCATGATTAAAGTGTCAAAGGATATAGCTGTCACTTTCTCTTAACTAATCCATATCCTAAAATCAGATTACACTTTAAAGTTTTCACTAGTGAAAGTATATAGCAAATCAAATAGGAAACGAAACAAGGAAATATTTTAATGTTTTTAACTACTGTGAAATGTTTCAAACTCACTCTATGTTAAGTGATAACAAAGGTTAGTACTTTATTTTCATTTCCCTACATTTTGAAATAATTAGATTTGGACGTGTCGTAGGCTTTTCATTTGTTTGAAAGCTTTTCCAACAAACAGAAGAACCATTGATATAGAATTTGAATATGCATATAATCTCTCCATTATTATATAAACTATAAATTTATAAATTTTCCGTATTCAAATATCTTTGCTTGCATCTTGGAAATTTGTTTTGTTCATTTTGTCATCATAATGCAGTGAATAAATCTGTTTAGATAGAGTTGAAATGAATTAATCTGTTAATAAACGGACTACTGGCGCTGAAAAACAGACAATACAAATTGTAGAAAGAATATAGAATATTTATTACTAATAATACAACAAGTATATGTACAAAATATGTATATATGGATATTTGATAGGCCGCAGATAAAATGTTTAACCAGTTCCAGGGAGACAAACAAACCGATAGCCAAAGGATTGAAAAGAGCATATCGGTGACCCTATGATAACATGAGTGTCAAAACATCCCTCCTACGTGCAAGAGTGGACTGGACGGAGAACCCCCCTCTGTTTACACAGACCTCTGAAAACAACAGTCTCTCCGATTTTTTAAATGCAAACAACCTGAATTACGTGTACTGCGGAGATGACACCTCCCTTCTGATACCAGAAGTGGAGGGGATTCTTCTTGATGACAAGAGTGAACCCTAGGAAATTATTTGATACCCTCCACTAAAGAGCCGGTAGGGTAGAGATATGTGCCAGAGGGGGACAGTTCCAAGTCCGTTTATTGTCTCCCTGAACCGCCCCCTAAATGATCTGCGACATCCAAGATTTTGTATAACCAAAATATAATCTTTAAATTTAAAGTTAGATTCATAAACAAAAATTAAGTCTAATTTCTACTACGCTAAAGTAATAAGTCAATTATAAACTGATAGTGTCTAATCAACGCAGACAAATTAAAAGTCAATCATACACTGCTATTGTCTTATCAGCATTCGAAGGAATAAAAATGTCTTTTTATCAATTAATCTACACTTTTCTCCATATCTTCTCAGTAAACAAAGTCCATCGAGACATCAACATCTGTCACACAGCGTGAAGCTGAAAAATACAACAAACTGGCACAGCAATATCGTTCAAATAAATGCATTCATTACAAAAAGATATAATAGATAAGTAGTAATTAAAATATTTAAAAATAAATTTATTGGGAGGCGTGGGTGGGATTTTTTGTTATAACAAAATGTTTGTATAAAGCTAAACAGATGCTATGTGAGAAAGTTATAACGTGCTTTACACTCTTAAGAACAAAATGAACGTGATAGTAATCATTCTTAACAGGAGGCGTTCCCAAAATGTAAGACAGTGTAAACGGACACTTTTGATTTATAATACAAACACGTGTACAAATCCAAAAACAACATACGCCAGTAGCCTCATTAAATTCAATTATCTGATAAACAATAATTGCTATTAATAAACGGACTACTGGCGCTGAAAAACAGACAATACAAATTGTAGAAAGAATATAGAATATTTATTACTAATAATACAACAAGTATATGTACAAAATATGTATATATGGATATTTGATAGGCCGCAGATAAAATGTTTAACCAGTTCCAGGGAGACAAACAAACCGATAGCCAAAGGATTGAAAAGAGCATATCGGTGACCCTATGATAACATGAGTGTCAAAACATCCCTCCTACGTGCAAGAGTGGACTGGACGGAGAACCCCCCTCTGTTTACACAGACCTCTGAAAACAACAGTCTCTCCGATTTTTTAAATGCAAACAACCTGAATTACGTGTACTGCGGAGATGACACCTCCCTTCTGATACCAGAAGTGGAGGGGATTCCTCTTGATGACAAGAGTGATCTGTGAACCCTAGGAAATTATTTGATACCCTCCACTAAAGAGCCGGTAGGGTAGAGATATGTGCCAGAAGGGGACAGTTCCAAGTCCGTTTATTGTCTCCCTGAACCGCCAAATGAATGGGGGTCTAATAAATCCCCATTCACCGCCAAACATTCTCTGCGCTCATTTATCTGGTGGGAAAACCTTAGGAACACCGAGTACGAAAGTTTCAATGGCAGCCTGAATGGTATTTAGGAAAATGCCAATACCGACTTGTGACAGGTGGCAGCCGTCATGTCTAAATAAATTGTGTTCAGAGGCTTTGATAGCTGGATACCTCGAAATATATTGGCCTTCGGTCTTTATAAATGATCTTACGGCACAATTGACTCTTTTTCTAGCTATTTCCACTAACTTTGGCCTTAATGTTCCATGCCAATAGGGCCTTGGTAAAATGTCTGACCAAATTATTCTGATGTCAGGTGCAAAAACCTTTATTCTCAAAATTGAACATTTGATGTTCTCTATTAGCTCTTTTGATTTCATAAAAACTAAATCATTTGCACCTAGATGTATAAAAATATAATTAGGGGCTGGCCACTTTTTGATTTCACATTCAAAAGATGAATCCAGATCTTTCCATTTCATTCCTGATTTAGTTATCCATTTAACTTGTACTCCAAGCCTATTCAAATTAAGGTTTTTCCCACCAGATCGGCTAGCAGCTGTTATGCCAGCCCAATGGGGAATAGAAGATCCCATTATCCAAATAGTTGACTGCAGCTCATGACCTACAAACCGAAAACTATTTAAGGAGTTTGTTATAATGTTGTTTACTTCTGTTCTATATGTACATATAAAGAAATTGAAAAATTTTGAAATTATTTTCAGCAAGGAATCCTGATGTAACGCTCAAATGCACCTGACGACCACCTTCCATTTTTTAATAGTTTCGTCATTAATACCACGTTTGCTCGCCTCTGTGGCGGCTCCAATTCTAAATGAATGAGATTTCAAAAGGTTAGGGTTTGGAATGTTACAAAAATTAACTGACTTTCTTAGCATAGCTGACAGTTGATAACGGGTAAGCGGTGACCCGTCAAAATGCGTAAATAAATGATAACAGCCTGAAACCGCAGGACGTGCAGCTAAATATTTCTTCAAGGTTAACACAGGGCAAATGTTCGCGTTATCTCTGTATTTATTTATCACAATGAACGTTGAATAACCTCTCTGATCCGTTTTACTTTTCTTAATGTTAATTTTTAATTGACAATCTGACACGACCACATAGCGAAAAATGCCAAAATAAATGAAGATTTAAATAATAAAGATTCATAAGTAGATGAAGAAATACTAGGGAGAGCGTCTGTAATCTGTCGTAATAATGGTAATGTTACCGGGGCCCTATTGTCTCTCTGTGGGTGATTTCTGTGTAAACCTTCAAGCATTTTTGATACCACAAAACTCTTAGTAGTATCCTCTAAATTACGTTCCTTGTGAGAAAAAGAAATGCCACTTATATATAATCGAACTGTAGCTGAAGAAAAATGCTTCAATGATAAATAAGCGATGAATTGTACTAACTGTTCAACAGGAACTGGCCATACTTTATCCAGTGTATATAGATAGAAGTTGGAATGAATCAAGAACAGATCTCACTCTTGAATAGCTTTTCCATGTATTTTCGGCTAACGAATCGGAAAAAAGTCTAGCTGATTCCTCTGTTATAGAATCCATACTTGGTTCGGAATTGGAGTTGGTGTCAGAGATGCATTTGGTGCTAGGTTCCGGAAACGGGACCACTGGAAACGAGAAATAGCATCAGCTATAGTATTGACCTTACCTGGGACGTGATCTGCTTTCATTACAGTACTTGCAACCTTAGGCGTTACTGTTTGACGTGAACTTGACTGATCGGTGAATGATCGGTGACGGATGTTTGACTGATCGATGAGTGATCGGTGATCGGTGACCCATAGGATCCGTCAGATAAGTCAAATAACCTATGTAAGAGTTACCCTGACAACTGTCACCGATCGATCAGTAAATTAAATTTATGCACGGATCGGACGGATAAGTATATTGTAATAGATGTGCCTTGATATGCCTAGGTTAATTCCCCTTAATTTGGACAAATTAAATATTTAGTGTGTAAATGTTTATTTTAGGTTTGATTTGGTTTAAACATAGTAAGATAAAAGTAAGGATTATTTATTTAACTGTTTCATTGTTTAACTTTTGATAGGCCGCAGATAAAATGTTTAACCAGTTCCAGGGAGACAAACAAACCGATAGCCAAAGGATTGAAAAGAGCATATCGGTGACCCTATGATAACATGAGTGTCAAAACATCCCTCCTACGTGCAAGAGTGGACTGGACGGAGAACCCCCCTCTGTTTACACAGACCTCTGAAAACAACAGTCTCTCCGATTTTTTAAATGCAAACAACCTGAATTACGTGTACTGCGGAGATGACACCTCCCTTCTGATACCAGAAGTGGAGGGGATTCCTCTTGATGACAAGAGTGATCTGTGAACCCTAGGAAATTATTTGATACCCTCCACTAAAGAGCCGGTAGGGTAGAGATATGTGCCAGAGGGGGACAGTTCCAAGTCCGTTTATTGTCTCCCTGAACCGCCAAATGAATGGGGGTCTAATAAATCCCCATTCACCGCCAGGATACCTGATCCCTCAGTTTTGGTATGAATATTTTTATTGCATCTATTTTTGATATTGTTTAATTTTTTGATTTTCAAAATGTTAAAGTTTGAACAGAAACCTTGTACTTTTGACGGTGTTAGTGCTGATGTACAAGATTATTTTATTCAATTTGAAGCAGTTAGTCTTTGGAATAACTGGAATTTTTCTGAAATGGCTCTTCAGTTAGTAATAAATTTAAGAGAAGAAGCACGAACTATTTTACGTCTTCTTACTTCTGTTCAGTTGCAAAGCTATGATTTTTTGAAAAGTTTATTAATGCAACGCTTTAATTCTAAGGAAAGGATAGCTTTTTATAAATTTCAACTGAATAGTTGTACAATTTTGCCAGATGAATCTGTGTTTGATTTTGGACATAGATTTAAACTTTTATGCCATCGTGTATATCCAGATAATTTTCATAGTATGGAATCCTATTTTATGGATCTTTTTATTGGCAAATTAGAGAAGGAAATGGGAAAGTTTGTTCATTTTAAGCATCCTCCAACTTTTGATGATGCTATATTTTTGGCAACAGAATTTGAGTCTTTTAATTTGACAATTGGACCTGTTGAATGTGAAATTGAGGAAAGTGAAGAAAACTGTGATTTTAGTTGTTTGAAGTCTGGTTTTGATCAAATTGTCAAAGTTTTTAAAAAGCTGGTTTATAAGAAGTTTAAAGTTAAAAAGTGTTTTAATTGTTTGGTTGTTGGACATATCAGAGCTAATTGTCCCAATAAAGTTTGTAAAAGTGTCAATTCTGTTCATTTTGTTGAACCAGAAAAAACAGTTTCTACTTCAGTTGATAAGAATGTGAAAAAATCATGCAAAGTTCAAAGTTTATTTTCATCTGATTTGCAAAGCTGTTTACCTGATTATTTGATTTCTAGCACGGATGAGTTTTCTTGTTTGAAGGATAAGCCAGTTAAAGTTTTCATATAGTATGTTTTTTTAGTTTTAATTTGTATATTTAGTATTTTACTTATTTTGTCACTTTATATTATTGTTTAGTAGGTATGGTTTCAATGTTTTCATTGGATTTGTTGTTTTTCTTGGTCACGTTAATGAGCCGGTTTTGCTATCTAAACCACCCTCAAAAACGTTATTTGATTAATTGTGTTTTCTTTAGATGTTGGTTTGTTTAGATTGTTGCTAAGTTTCTTGTTTTAATAGGTTTATTTATGAGTTTGCTCATTTATTTGGATGTTTAACCTTTCTGAACAAGTTTTATTGTTTTAAATTTGTTTAGTTAGGTTATGGTGTTCCTTTTGTGACTTTTATAAGTCATGGCAGAAATCTATTGAGTGGCAGTTAGTTTATGTGTGAAGACAACCACCTGATAAAGTAAGCAGTTCTTGTTATCAAGAACACCTTTCTTACTTTTTGTACAACGTTTGATCATCATGAACCCGGAATCACATGTTATACGTGATTCCTTGAG
Organism: Mytilus edulis; assembly: GCF_963676685.1. Lineage (NCBI taxonomy): Eukaryota > Metazoa > Mollusca > Bivalvia > Mytilida > Mytilidae > Mytilus > Mytilus edulis. The sequence continues at coordinate 33,895,467 of NC_092346.1, forward strand.
ATCTACAATGGTGGACTAAACCTGGTACAACGATGGACTTTTTAGAACCCGAAAACACACGTTTAAAGTGTTTTCGTGAGAACAACAATTTGTGGAATATACCTGGTACAACTTGGACCATGCAGATTATCCGTATTAACATTCCGTTTCCGTTTGAATCTAGAACTGTGTTTTATTGAATGCTGTATAACTGTGTCCGTTTACATTTATATTCTACAGACCGTACTTTATAATTTGTGTTAACCGACTATTCCTGGACGCTTATGCTGTGTGGAACTTTTCCTATGGTTGGACCGTGTGATTATTTGACATTTTTGTGACATTTATTGACATTTCATTTGCATTGATTTATGTAATTGTTTATTGTTTTCAACACATCTATTTTAAATAGTTCTTTTCCCAAATATTAATTTCTTTAATATTTGTCCTAAGGGGGGAGGATTGTAATAGATGTGCCTTGATATGCCTAGGTTAATTCCCCTTAATTTGGACAAATTAAATATTTAGTATGTAAATGTTTATTTTAGGTTTGATTTGGTTTAAACATAGTAAGATAAAAGTAAGGATTATTTATTTAACTGTTTCATTGTTTAACTTTTGATGCTTTTATCATGTTTTAAGAATATTCATTTATTTAACTTTTCTTCAGTACCTTTTATGTTAAAGTTCTCCTGATTAATGACAAGTTTAGGATATCATTTGATATTCAGTCGGAGTCGGCCTTGCACAGGCCTCCAAATACTCACCGGACTCATCAGCCCACCCGAGTTCAGAGTTAGCCACCACTTCGGTGCAGTTCGCCAGAGTTAGTCACCCCTTTTTGGTGCAAGTTTTACTACCTTAAATAACACAACGCGAAGCAAATTTACTTTACTTTTAAGACTAACTCTGGGAACGCTCTATTTTTCATTTCATTTTACATTTGAAATTACTTTATTTTTAAACTCCATTTAAGACAGTTTTCTGACTCCTGTTTTATCCGACTTTGTTTAATGCAATTATTGTACATTTGTAAATAAAATATAGTTTTCATTAGATTCATTGTCTGTTATTCAGCCATAATCTGATATCAGGTATCCCGATGGTCGAATAGGGGCGAAGTACTGGCCACTACACGTCCCGGGAGGTGTCGTCACCGACCCCTCCGTTACAATATATTTAAAATTCTTATGTAAACCGAACTCCACAGTGTTTACAATCGATGAACGCGGACCTCTACGAAGACACCTTAATTTACACGTTATAATTTGTAATAAAATTAGTTGCAATAAAAAAGTAAAAATAGTTTAACAGAATAAGATGCTTAGAGCGTTAAATTGTTTGTGTTGATTAATATTTTCGTATTAAATATTATCAACATCAGAGACATATAATACATAATTGTATTATATGACTCAGTTAACATGAACTTATTTCTACGAAAATGGTTATTGTTGACCGCCATTGGATTTTTGAACTTTTAATAGTTTCGAATAGGTTGTTTTTTCATGAAATTAAAAGAATGTCAAAGAAATGATTTCAAAAGTTTGTTCCCATTGTTTAAAATTACCAAAATTATTCTTCTTTTTATCAAATATTGTACTATTTTATTTGCAATCAGTTATTTTTACCATCTTGAGACAAGTCTTCTAATCAGAATTGAGATATAATGAGAATTAAAATACTTAAACTTTTAATTTTGTGGAATAAGAATGCAGTTATTGATTTATTTTGATGCATATTATTAACTGTCATATGATTTCAGTACTTTTTGTACATGATGATTGGCTGTTCTTCATAAAATAATTTTACATGAAGGAAAAAGATATTAAATTTTTGTACGCTTTGCCTAAAATGCAAATATTTCTTCATTTTACTGAAAATTATTGACCGCCATTGGATTTTTGTACTTTCTATATTTTGAATAGTTTGTTTTCATAAAATTAAAAGAATGGCAGAGAAATCATACTAAAATTTTGTTCGCATTGTTAAAAATAACCTTAATTATTCTTCTTTTTATTAAAAATGATACTATTTTATATGAAATCAGTTATTTTTACCATCTAGAGACAAGTCTTCTAATCAGAATTCAGATATATTGAGAATTAAAATACTTACACTTTTATTTTTGTGGAATAAGAATGTAGTTATTGATTTATTTTGATACTAATAATAACTGTCACATGATTTCAGTACTTTTTGTACATCAAGATTGGCTGTTCTTCATAAAACATGCTTACTTTAAGGAAAAAGATATTAAATTTTTGTACGCGTTGCCTAAAAGGCAAATATTTTTTCATTTTACTGAAAATTATTGACCGCCATTGGAATTTTATACTTTTTATAGCTTAGAATAATTTTTTTTAATAAAATTAAAATAATATCAGAAAAATCATACTAAAATTTTGTTCGCATTGTTTAAAATAATCAAAATTATTCTTCTTTTTATCAAAAATGATACTATTTTATTTGAAATCAGTTATTTTTACCATCTTGAGACAAGTCTTCTAATTAGAATTGAGATATAATGAGAATTAAAATACTTAAACTTTTATTTTTGTGGAATAAGAATGCAGTTATTGATTTATTTTCCTACAAATTATTAACGTCACATGATTTCAGTACTTTTTGTACATCAAGATTGGGTGTTCTTCATAAAATATGCTTACTTTCAGGAAAAAGATATAAAATTTTTGTACGCTTTTCCTAAAATGCAAATATTGTTTCATTTTACTGAAAATTATTGACCGCCATTGGATTTTTGTACTTTTTATAGTTGAGAATAGTTTTTTTTCATAAAATTAAAATAATATCAGAAAAAACATACTAAAATTTTGTTCGCATTGTTTAAAATAATCAAAATTATTCTTCTTTTTATCAAAAATGATACTATTTTATTTGAAATCAGTTATTTTTACCATCTTGAGTAAAGTCTTCTAATCAGAATTCAGATATATTGAGAATTAAAATACTTACACTTTTATTTTTGTGGAATAAGAATGTAGTTATTGATTTATTTTGATACTAATAATAACCGTCACATGATTTCAGTACTTTTTGTACATCAAGATTGACTGTTCTTCATAAAACATGCTTACTTTAAGGAAAAAGATATTAAATTTTTGTACGCGTTGCCTAAAAGGCAAATATTTTTTCATTTTACTGAAAATTATTGACCGCCATTGGAATTTTGTACTTTTTATAGCTTAGAATAGTTTTTTTTAATAAAATTAAAATAATATCAGAAAAATCATATTAAAATTTTGTTCGCATTGTTTAAAATAATCAAAATTATTCTTCTTTTTATCAAAAATGATACTATTTTATTTGAAATCAGTTATTTTTACCATCTTGAGACAAGTCTTCTAATTAGAATTGAGATATAATGAGAATTAAAATACTTAAACTTTTATTTTTGTGGAATAAGAATGCAGTTATTGATTTATTTTGCTACAAATTATTAACCGTCATATGATTTCATTACTTTTTGTACATCAGGATTGGCTGTTCCTCATAAAACATGCTTACTTTAAGGAAAAAGATATTAAATTTTTGTACGCTTTGCCTTAAATGCAAATATTTCTTCATTTTACTGAAAATTATTGACCGCCATTGGATTTTGTACTTTTTATAGCTTAGAATAGTTTTTTTTTCATAAAATTGAAAGAATATCAGAAAAATCCTACTAAAATTTTGTTCGCATTGTTTAAAATAATCAAAATTATTCTTCTTTTTATCAAAAATGATACTATTTTATTTGAAATCAGTTATTTTTACCATCTTGAGTAAAGTCTTCTAATCAGAATTCAGATATATTGAGAATTAAAATACTTACACTTTTATTTTTGTGGAATAAGAATGTAGTTATTGATTTATTTTGATACTAATAATAACCGTCACATGATTTCAGTACTTTTTGTACATCAAGATTGACTGTTCTTCATAAAACATGCTTACTTTAAGGAAAAAGATATAAAATTTTTGTACGCTTTTCCTAAAATGCAAATATTGTTTCATTTTACTGAAAATTATTGACCGCCATTGGATTTTTGTACTTTTTATAGTTGAGAATAGTTTTTTTTCATAAAATTAAAATAATATCAGAAAAAACATACTAAAATTTTGTTCGCATTGTTTAAAATAATCAAAATTATTCTTCTTTTTATCAAAAATGATACTATTTTATTTGAAATCAGTTATTTTTACCATCTTGAGTAAAGTCTTCTAATCAGAATTCAGATATATTGAGAATTAAAATACTTACACTTTTATTTTTGTGGAATAAGAATGTAGTTATTGATTTATTTTGATACTAATAATAACCGTCACATGATTTCAGTACTTTTTGTACATCAAGATTGACTGTTCTTCATAAAACATGCTTACTTTAAGGAAAAAGATATTAAATTTTTGTACGCGTTGCCTAAAAGGCAAATATTTTTTCATTTTACTGAAAATTATTTACCGCCATTGGAATTTTGTACTTTTTATAGCTTAGAATAGTTTTTTTTAATAAAATTAAAATAATATCAGAAAAATCATATTAAAATTTTGTTCGCATTGTTTAAAATAATCAAAATTATTCTTCTTTTTATCAAAAATGATACTATTTTATTTGAAATCAGTTATTTTTACCATCTTGAGACAAGTCTTCTAATTAGAATTGAGATATAATGAGAATTAAAATACTTAAACTTTTATTTTTGTGGAATAAGAATGCAGTTATTGATTTATTTTGCTACAAATTATTAACCGTCATATGATTTCATTACTTTTTGTACATCAGGATTGGCTGTTCCTCATAAAACATGCTTACTTTAAGGAAAAAGATATTAAATTTTTGTACGCGTTGCCTTAAATGCAAATATTTCTTCATTTTACTGAAAATTATTGACCGCCATTGGATTTTGTACTTTTTATAGCTTAGAATAGTTTTTTTTTCATAAAATTGAAAGAATATCAGAAAAATCCTACTAAAATTTTGTTCGCATTGTTTAAAATAATCAAAATTATTCTTCTTTTTATCAAAAATGATACTATTTTATTTGAAATCAGTTATTTTTACCATTTTGAGACAAGTCTTCTAATCAGAATTCAGATATATTGAGAATGAAAATACTTAAACTTTTGTTTTTGTGGAATAAGAAATTCAATGTAGTTATTGATTTATTTTGATACAAATAATAACGTCACATGATTTCAGTACTTTTTGTACATCAAGATTGGGTGTTCTTCATAAAATATGCTTACTTTAAGGAAAAAGATATAAAATTTTTGTACGTGTTTCCTAAAATGCAAATATTGTTTCATTTTACTGAAAATTATTGACCGCCATTGGATTTTTGTACTTTTTATAGTTGAGAATAGTTTTTTTTCATAAAATTAAAATAATATCAGAAAAAAACATACTAAAATTTTGTTCGCATTGTTTAAAATAATCAAAATTATTCTTCTTTTTATCGAAAATGATACTATTTTATTTGAAATCAGTTATTTTTACCATCTTGAGACAAGTCTTCTAATTAGAATTGAGATATAATGAGAATTAAAATACTTAAACTTTTATTTTTGTGGAATAAGAATGCAGTTATTGATTTATTTTGCTACAAATTATTAACCGTCATATGATTTCATTACTTTTTGTACATCAGGATTGGCTGTTCCTCATAAAACATGCTTACTTTAAGGAAAATGATATTAAATTTTTGTACGCGTTGCCTTAAATGCAAATATTTCTTCATTTTACTGAAAATTATTGACCGCCATTGGATTTTTGTACTTTTTATAGCTTAGAATAGTTTTTTTTTCATAAAATTGAAAGAATATCAGAAAAATCCTACTAAAATTTTGTTCGCATTGTTTAAAATAATCAAAATTATTCTTCTTTTTATCAAAAATGATACTATTTTATTTGAAATCAGTTATTTTTACCATCTTGAGACAAGTCTTCTAATTAGAATTGAGATATAATGAGAATTAAAATACTTAAACTTTTATTTTTGTGGAATAAGAATGCAGTTATTGATTTATTTTGCTACAAATTATTAACCGTCATATGATTTCATTACTTTTTGTACATCAGGATTGGCTGTTCCTCATAAAACATGCTTACTTTAAGGAAAAAGATATTAAATTTTTGTACGCGTTGCCTTAAATGCAAATATTTCTTCATTTTACTGAAAATTATTGACCGCCATTGGATTTTGTACTTTTTATAGCTTAGAATAGTTTTTTTTCATAAAATTGAAAGAATATCAGAAAAATCCTACTAAAATTTTGTTCGCATTGTTTAAAATAATCAAAATTATTCTTCTTTTTATCAAAAATGATACTATTTTATTTGAAATCAGTTATTTTTACCATTTTGAGACAAGTCTTCTAATCAGAATTCAGATATATTGAGAATGAAAATACTTAAACTTTTGTTTTTGTGGAATAAGAAATTCAATGTAGTTATTGATTTATTTTGATACAAATAATAACGTCACATGATTTCAGTACTTTTTGTACATCAAGATTGGGTGTTCTTCATAAAATATGCTTACTTTAAGGAAAAAGATATAAAATTTTTGTACGTTTTTCCTAAAATGCAAATATTGTTTCATTTTACTGAAAATTATTGACCGCCATTGGATTTTTGTACTTTTTATAGTTGAGAATAGTTTTTTTTCATAAAATTAAAATAATATCAGAAAAAACATTCTAAAATTTTGTTCGCATTGTTTAAAATAATCAAAATTATTCTTCTTTTTATCGAAAATGATACTATTTTATTTGAAATCAGTTATTTTTACCATCTTGAGACAAGTCTTCTAATTAGAATTGAGATATAATGAGAATTAAAATACTTAAACTTTTATTTTTGTGGAATAAGAATGCAGTTATTGATTTATTTTGCTACAAATTATTAACCGTCATATGATTTCATTACTTTTTGTACATCAGGATTGGCTGTTCCTCATAAAACATGCTTACTTTAAGGAAAATGATATTAAATTTTTGTACGCGTTGCCTTAAATGCAAATATTTCTTCATTTTACTGAAAATTATTGACCGCCATTGGATTTTTGTACTTTTTATAGCTTAGAATAGTTTTTTTTTCATAAAATTGAAAGAATATCAGAAAAATCCTACTAAAATATTGTTCGCATTGTTTAAAATAATCAAAATTATTCTTCTTTTTATCAAAAATGATACTATTTTATTTGAAATCAGTTATTTTTACCATTTTGAGACAAGTCTTCTAATCAGAATTCAGATATATTGAGAATTGAAATACTTAAACTTTTGTTTTTGTGGAATAAGAAATTCAATGTAGTTATTGATTTATTTTGATACAAATAATAACGTCACATGATTTCAGTACTTTTTGTACATCAGGATTGGGTGTTCTTCATAAAATATGCTTACTTTAAGGAAAAAGATATAAAATTTTTGTACGCGTTTCCTAAAATGCAAATATTGTTTCATTTTACTGAAAATTATTGACCGCCATTGGATTTTTGTACTTTTTATAGTTGAGAATAGTTTTTTTTCATAAAATTAAAATAATATCAGAAAAAACATACTAAAATTTTGCATGTTGACTACATTTTTCAATAACTGATTCTTTCATTTTGTTTTTCCCGAGAATGGTTGGAAAATAATAAAATAAAAACCGCGATGTAGACACCGTTTTAGAACTCGCCGGTTTTGAAAATATATAACCTAAATAAAACGAAAAAGACCATTCTTTAATGATGATATTTTAATTTAGGTTTTATCTGTACATTTCTTTTCATTTAAATTCATAAAACTTTGCTTAATAATTAATAAACAAAATGTATAATTGAACGTTCGATTTTCAATAGTCGCCATTTTTATTAGATTAAACGAAACTAAGATTCCGTAATTTGTATTAGTTTATCATGTGACGTATTAAAGTTCAATCCGTCATCAAGGTCGATCGGTACTATCCGTCCGATCAGTCCGATCAGTCAATTACTTTTACTATAAGTCTGACGGATTGCTGACGTGAGTTTGACGCGAACTTGACTGATCGATGACCGCTGACTGATCGCTGAAATAGTAACGCCTAAGGTTGCAAGTACTGTAATATGTAATGATGTAATGTTTCTAGAACTAAACGTCTAACTAAAATCATGACATCTGATGATTTTGATGATTTCTTATTGATAATGTGCACTGCTCCTTCGTTGTCAATATGAAACAACACCTTTTTATTTCTAAGTTCAGACCCCCACAGAATGATCGCTACCATGACTGGAAATAGTTCTAAAAATGTAATGTTAGACAATAAACCGCGCTTATGCCACGTTCTCGGCCATAACCCGTGAGCCCATCTACCCTTAAAATATATGCCGAAACCAAGTGTGGACCCCCGGCACTGTCTGTGTAAAATTCGAGCGCCTCTTTATAGGTCCATAGTCTATCTGGCATAAGAGTAAGACCGTTAAATATTTTTTTTTAAATGATTTCCACATCAAAAGATCAGCTTTTATGTTCGAAGTTATTCTTATTCTGTAATGTGGTTTATTCAAACCAATCGTTGAATCAATCAATCTTCTGCAAAAAGCTCTCCCCGGCACGACAACACGACATGCAAAGTTAAATGAACCCAAAAGGGATTGCATTTCTCTTAGCGTGACCTTCTTGCATTTTAAAACAAAGGAAATTTTTTGAAGCAATTCATCAAGCTTATCTGAAGGTAAGCGGAGAGTCATGTCGGAAGTGTCAATTTCTACACCCAAGAATGTAAGCCGAGTCGTGGGAGAGATTGTTTTCTCATCCGCTAAAGGAATTCCCAGATCATTGCAAATAACCTTGAAAGTATGAAGCAGGTCAGCACATTGACAAGTTCCGCCCCTTCCCAAAAATAGAAAGTCGTCAAGATAGTGTACAATGGCGCCCTCAGATTGTCTTACAGAAACCGCCCAGTGTAGAAATGACGCAAACTTATTAAATAAAGCACAGCTAATTGAGGCTCCAAAAGGGGAGGGTTTTATCAAAATAAAATTCTTGATTAATTTTGAAACCAAGAAGATCAAAATCAATCGGCGAGATAGGGAGTAATCTAAATGCTGAGCGGACATCGGACTTGCTGGCTAATGTTTTATTTCCGTATAATTTTATAACATAGACAGCGTCATCAATATTTGAGTAGACAACTGAACATTTCTTTGGATCAATAAAATCGTTGACGGATGAATTTTCGGGATAAGATAAGTGGTGAATAACTCTAAACTGACCGTCCTTTCCCTTTGGAACTAATCCCAATGGCGAGATTCGTAAAGTAGGAATAGGCCTAAACTTAAAGGGACCAGCAACACGCCCTGCATCTATTTCTTTCTTAATTTTTTGAAGAAGTATATCTGGTCTCTCAATAGCACTTTTTAATGTTTTGGAATCTGTAGGTAAACGAGGTCCTGAGTAATGTAAAGAAAAACCAAATTTGAAACCGGACAATAAATACGAGGCATGTTCTAAAAGGGGGTAATCATGTAAATATATTTCTAAATTTTCAACCTTAACTGGGGAAAAACCAAGTGAAAATGTGTCTCTCTGTTTTGCCATTTTAATGTCTTTTACAAAAATAAGCTGGGTGTTGACCTCCGCATGCTGAGCATCCATGTTTGAATCTGCAGGGGTTAAAATTACACCGCTTCCCTTTTGTGTTGTATGCATTGCATGTTCTAGGTTGCTGAACATTTTGTTGGCCTGATGACTGACGAAAGGAATGAAGAGGCTCACTTTGAGAACTGAAACCTACTTTACTTTCATTACTTTGACCTTGATCTCTCATAGCTGTTGTTATATAAAATGACCATAAGTCTTGGTTTATGACAGCCCAAGATGACTGAGGTCTTTGTGCTTTGCGGAGTCTGAATTGCTCATCGTATGTTCCCCAACCGTGTGATTTATTTGCTGCAAAACGAATATCTCTCATGTACTTAAGCAATTCTTGAGCCACAGAACTCTGTTTCTCTAGCAAAATACTCATATAAATCATGAAAGCGCTTGTCCATGTGTGTATATTTGGTATAGCGCGACATGGTAAAGATTCAATCCGCATGTGACCCCCTTTTACAACTAAATCACCTTCATGGTCAGGAAAATTTGCCAGTTCTCTAGGAGATTTAATTAACAAATTTAGGTCGATAAATTCATGTTTCCAAATTTTATCTTTTAGTTTCATGGGTACATAACACCCGATTTGGTCAAACAAACTTTCCTCAAGACAGGGAAGGCTTTGTGAAAACTGAATGTTTTCGTTAAATATGTTAGATTCTGTCCCAGTTGACGTTTGGGAGGGCCCTGGGTCACTACTAAAATCTATAACCGACTCACCAGACGATCTTGGATTAACTACACTAGCTATAGGTTGTTCCTTCTCCTTAGGGTCGGCCATTCTTCGTCGTTTGACCCCCTGCCCTCTAGCTGGAGTCCCTTTCTTTGAATTTCCTCTTGGCATGGTAGATTAGAAAACTGGTCAGCAAATGAAAAACTAGGATGGCACTAAATCTAGGAACAGGCAGCACACAAACAGCTCGGATAGTTCGTAATTAAGACAAAGAACGTCACACTTTTATATGCGGCTAATGTTTCTTCGTTATAAAAACTCTTAAGTCAACAAAATGTTTGTTTGCGATGATACTCCGGAAATAACTACACAGGTGGAAATTGCACAAAAACTAAGAATATAGACTAAGTCAAAATTATTTTTTGTTATAACAAAATGTTTGTATAAAGCTAAACAGATGCTTTGTGAGAAAGTTATAACGTGCTTTACACTCTTAAGAACAAAATGCACGTGATAGTAATCATTCTTAACAAGAGGCGTTCCCAAAATGTAAGACAGTGTAAACGGACACTTTTGATTTATAATACAAACACGTGTACAAATCCAAAAACAACATACGCCAGTAGCCTCATTAAATTCAATTATCTGATAAACAATAATTGCTATTATTCGCGAAGGTCTTTATCCAAATCTGTAATCATTTTCTTTTATTTCAGAACTGTTCTTTAAAATAAAATGGAGAAATCCACAACCGTTGACGTACATAATTTCCAAGAGGACAAATACTCAAACATAGTGAGAAACTTTTCATTACAACTCAACGTTTCTACATTTGTGCTAACGTTATCTCCTTTGCTAGGAGATATCGAATATAAGGAATTTGTTAGACGGTCTTCAGACTTTGCAATTTTGATAGTACTGCTTTTAATTGGAACCGTTGGAAATGCTCACACAATATTGGTTTACTGGCGAGTAAGTGATATGCGAGAACGGTTCCATATTCGTACATTAATTATCTGGCTTTCAGCTGTAGACCTCACTACATGTGCTGTAGTTATGCCATTCGAAGCAATCGCTATTCGATTCAGTTATTCCATATCATCAAATGCTGCTTGTAAACTATTTCGATCTGTTGCACACATAACCATTGTCTCTTCGTGGTTGATATTAACGGTTATTGGCCATGAACGATACACGAGTATCCACGGTGTATTGGTAGCTGCAAAGTCCGAAGTACATAGTACAACTTGTACAATTACCAGTTGGTTGAAAAGGAAAACTACTTTTTTTCAACATAATTTAGTTTGTTTTCTTCTAATCATATCTTCATCTTTGCTTTCCACTCCAACGTTTTTCTTGCTTGGTATTGAAACGGTTCCGCTAAACAATTCCAGTTTATTTGGAACGGAATGCACAACGCACCGACAATACAGAGGTATATTGACTGCTGGATTGTATGGGATGGCTATCGGGGTTTTTGGGCTTTCGTGCTTTGTATACCAATCTTATTGCTACGGAAAGACAATATATTTAATTTATGAACAATTTAAAAAAGAAAAAATGGAAGAAGAAAACACCATACATCTTATAGCAGTTGGTCATTACAATGAGCAAACGGATAGCTACAGAAAAAGGAAACCGCACTACAAGATGACCATCAGTCTTATTGTAGCAGCTGGAGTCTCTCTCTGTGGTTTCATTCTATATTCGATTGGAGCTGGATTTGGCGGAGCACATGATTCATCCCTGAAACATGCTGTCATCACAGGGGTTTTGAAGCGTGGATGTTTTATAAACAATGCTTGCAATCCCGTCATATATTTTATTTGGGACAACCAATTCAGGCATGCTTGCAAGAAATTATATCTTAAATAAACCAAAATAAAAAAAAAATATTTGTACGAATTCTGCATTATTATCTTAATAAACATATACTCTTTTACAAACAATTACTTAAAATGGACGCATTTTATTTGTATTCAAAACTTTGTTTTCATCAAAATTTCAAAAATAAGGTTAAGTATAACACACTGTAGTCATTTGTATAAGTGAATAATCACTTCCACGCCCTCTTTTCCAATCATGCCACACAAAAAGAAACGCTTGTATTTTGAAATGTTTTGATATATTTATTACCAATCAAGACAAAAAACGTTAAAAAAAAAGACATGGGTAAACATGGCGTTTAACATGTTTAAAGCTATAATGTGTGCATCGACCGCAGAATAATTTCCTGCAATGGTTTTATCCTTTGTCCTGTGAATAATCGAAACATGTATGAAAGATTTTAAATACGATTATCAGGAAGTTCAACAGACATTTCACATTATATGTGACATGTTATAACCTTATGCAACCTTCCGTCCTATTATGAAAATATATGACTTGGAAGCTCATACTTCTTGCTAATATAGATCTGAATACTTGATCAATTGAGGTATTTGGACTTCAACTATGTTTTTATGTAAATCTTAGTTGTAGTGAAATTTGCAGTTTGATACCATGATACATAACCTGTAACGATAACTATTGTCTATAAAACAATGGAAAGCTTTATTCCTTAAATGTCTGATATTTGTAATGCACTCTTTGAGACCTTTCATAGCATATCATCTTAAAACTTTTAGTTTCTCGACCTAAATGATGTCAAAAGGGAAGAATGGATTTTGAAATGTAGACTTTATGACCTTTTATTTAATATGCAAAGTAAGTTTGGTTTGTACTCTTAATGACCCTATCCAAATCATTTTCTGGGACAAACATAATTTACTTATAATATACACATTATGACATTTAATTTGATATGCGACAACTTTACCATCTAAGATAAATCATTTTTTGCATTTAATAACCCACCCAACCCACATTTGGAAGGCACAATATTTGAAATGTACGCTTTATGAACTTTCATTTTATGTGCGACCAAACATATATTAAGTATAAATTTTGGCACTTAATTAACCCACTCGTGTCTCCAAAAAATGCTTTAAATTTTTAAGTTTAGATAGAGCTCCATGCTATTTGTTAGAAGGAAGTAGCAAAAAATACCAGAGGAACATTCAAACTCTTAAATCGAAAATAAACTGACAATGTCATGGGTAAGCAGATGCTGCTCCACATGTGGCACACGTCGTATTTGTCATGTTAGTACAAACCCGGTAACAAGTTTAATTTAGTAGGTCTTATCGGTGAAAATTGAACGGGATTGTAATTCCGACTATAGGAAATAAACTCATCATATATAGCAGGATTGAGTTTTGTATTTACGCCATACGCGCGACTGTTCGCCATTTGAAATTCTTGGTTTAATAGCTTCCTTATGAGCAGGAACTCTCTATCATATGATATGATATTCACGAGCCCAGAATTATCGTATCAATTGGGAGATACATGCGAATGCAGGTACTGCTGAAATGTTGCTACATAAAAATAGAATGTTCAAAACCGAGAAGCTAAAATCATCTCTTTTGTCGAAAAGTGTTGTTGTCAAGCGACTTGCATTGTCAATTTCTAGATATAAATCAATAGATGAGGCAGGCGTAGGTATACTTGTTATATTCTTGATCCGAAGTTCGATGGGGATGCATTTAACATAAACACCAAATTTTGATATATTTAATTAATTGATGTTGAGTTTTATCGTCTGGTTATCTTGGTAGATATTGCAAACTAAAATATCGTATTCTGGTAGTGATGGATCTGATGTTCTTTTCCATTTCATCTTGTTCCGGTCTGGTATTTGAGGTTGATATGTAATGTCCGGTCGTTCTTGTATGTCAAAGGCAGTTAGAGTTTACTCTGGGTCTGGCAAAAATATCTCAGAAATATGAGATGGTGTGCAAAGTAGGTTGGAGCCATCGACGTAAAATCCTTCTGTGAAATCCATCGTACAGCACTTTTTACTTTTAGGTTCATGATGTGTAGAAGTAACGGTGAGGGCATGCCCTCTGTGAGTAGTACGGACTTGTGACAAGGTCCTCCTTGATGCTGACGACTCCATGTGGTTATCCACGATACTTTGTCGGTGTTAATGTGTACCAATGACTTTATCTTTGGTTTGCGTCTGACAGATGTTAACTACGCTTTTGTGCTTTGTTAAGTCAGTGCGAAAACATCATTTAAATTCTAATTCGTAAACTCAAACGAACATAAAATGTTTATCAAATAAACACAAACTCTTACATGGGTGACGCCACTTGCAGACACAAGCGCACATTTTATTATAAATATATAAATATATAGCTATAAAGCAGCTTGTACTGGTTTCCCTATTCTTGTGGTCCACAAATCTGAAAATAAATAATATGAATAATAATATTATTCATTTAGCAAAATGCTACTCTACACGTTTACTGCAATGGCTCGAATGACTTTAAACCACCTGAGTTCATTTCGTGCATGAACTCAATATCTAAATCGAACCGACCTCACTATAATCAAACAAGCACGTGATAACTATAAACACATTTTACATGTTCGATTTTGTTCAACTTTGACAAATACATCTGTATAGGGGAAAGAAAAGTGAATGGATACTGATACTAACTTCCTTTCCTCATTTATAACACGTTCCTGTATAAAGTCAGCCTAAGTACACTAAAGGAAAAGGTTTGCAGAAGAAGAGGGGCATAGTTTGATCCCATGGACATGCCGATAGTTTGTTGATAAAAAAATGTCTTTCAAACGTTTCAGATATACTAATGACCTTTCAAAAAGTCAAAATTAGATTTTTTTCCCTCATGAACTTGACATTGACATCAATTTCAAGGTTTTACAATACTGATCATATTTTAAATACGGTTATAATTGGTTGATATATAAAACTATTTCAAACTATACTTTAAAGAACTATATCGTCGTCAATTTTGAACGGATGGTTGGACCGTTTGTTGTCAAATGTATAAAATGTAGAGATATCCAAGACGAACATTGTATACGCTGTTTGTATGTAGCTATCTTTTATCGATTTCTTAACATCTTAGCTTGCAATTAAAGGGTAAACTTTTGTTGCACCCTATGACCTTTGAACTTGGATGGAAATGAAAGTTTGCATGAACAATAGATTAATCTTCGACTTCCGGCTCTCGAAAATATATATTTTTTAAATTGTGTATATTCTTTAAAAGGAAATATCTCTTATAAGGGTTAATATCAAACTAATTGTTAATGTTTATTAACATAGACATCTGTTCCTGTAAATGATGCCACTTTCAGATCGATTTTATATGAAACTGTTTTAAAGATATATGCAGATAAAGTATATTTTATCAAGGGGATATAACCCTAAAAGGGTAATATTTCATGAAAAGATCTACCTATCTTGCAAACAAGGTTTTTTTGGGGAGCTGGGAAAAGGGGGGGGTCTGTCGAGAGAGAAAAAAAACCAGATGAAATATAAATCTGGATATATAAGGTCTATCGTTGATACAAGTTTTGTCAATAGAAACGGGAGGTGATATACCACAAAATGTTGGAAGAAAATATCGCTATCACTCTTGGTAAAATAGCACAAAGGCACAAAGGGACAACCTGTAGTACGAGTACGCTCAGTATAAATTCATTTTAATTTTCTAATTGTTGCTTGCATAGTTCTGTCTCATCGTCATATGTTGAAACGTCACGCTTGTGTATTTCAGACATTGGAAGATGGAAGAAATCTTCAAATCTCCATTATAAAGCAGAGGGAAATGAACGTTTTGATGTGTATATTATATTTTACCTCTGGAACAATTTATGCTAAAAAAAAAGTATATATAAATAATTTTATTGTTTCAATCTTGAAAAGTCATATTCAGCCTCCTCGACAAATTTAAATTTATATGGTTGAATAAATATTCATGTTTCCAAACATAAACTAAAATAAAGGATATAACATGATAATAATGAATACTTATATTTAGTTAAAACTTACCTTTATTGCATGGCATGGGATATATTCAAAATAAAGGCGAGAGAGAAAAATAGAGCTTATTGTAAGACAAAACAAAAATTAACAAGAGAAAACAAAAAATAAAATTAGTATCCAAGAGAGCCGTGGTGTTGTTGTAAGTGCATCGGTCTACTATCACAAAGGTTCCCGGTTCGATTCCCGTTCCGGGATGAAAATTTCATGAATTGAATTTTTGACTCTCCCTTGACACCATTTGCGAGTATGGTGTAGAGGATACGATGATAGTCCGTAGGAAGGGTACGATAAATGGCTGCCCCGTGTTAAGAGAGAGCAATATCTCTTGCACGTTAAAGACACCCTTTTAGATTTCGAACAAAAGCAGGTCAATGTCGCTTAAAGAACACTCGCACCCGCAAAGTGGAAAGGTTATTTATTGTTACCCAATCCACCATCAATAAATATGTTTAAAGTAAAATTGAGAATTAGTGATGAGCAAGAATATGTAATTAACATTTAAGATAAGAAGATAAAAGAACTTGAAAATTAGGTAACAAAAAACACAAGTGTATAATAAAAACTTATACTCGACGCAAAGCCCTTATAAAACATTCAAAAGTGAAAAATACATATTAAGACAAAATTAGAGAAAGAATGGATGAAAATGATAAATCCGTCTGCGATGGATATTTTTCAGTGGACGAATGCTTAGATGCTTTTTATATAATGAAGCTTAACAAATCCACTGGATTGGACGTGTTAACGCTCGAATTTCATAAAAAAAATTGCGATTGATTAAAAGACTTAGTTGTATACATTCTAAATATTGAATACCAAGATAGAACAATCGCAGATTCATAGCGTAACCATTGTTAAAGGTAATTCCTTGTCACTAAATAATCACTTTTTTAATTCTCTTTTGAAAATTGACATGTATTTTTATCATACACTCTACCAAAGCGTATTAAATAACAACATCTGTTGATTCAAAACTTAGACGGAAACAAAGTATTATTGATTAACTGATTTTTTTAAATTGAAGTGGAAATACTCTTTGTTGTCTTTTCTGAAGCGTTTGAGTTCCGTTATACTGACAACAATATGTAAACAAAACAAACAACATTAATAGGGAAAATAGTCAAAAATAAGGCTACAGCAGTCAATAGTGTGTTATTATCGTAATCAGTATAAAAACAAACAATTATGTCAACATACTATTCTATCATGTGTAACGAACATTGTTTGGATATATGATGTCTTTAAAAGCACCAAGGGTATTTGACAAGGATGTCCTTTATCAGCTTGCCTATTTGTTCTAACGGTGAAATTATGGTGATCACGCTTAAGAAGCAATACTGAGTTTTAAGGTTACAAAATCAAACTAGATTTTAAAAATCGTAGTGATAAAAAATAACCAACTAGCAGACGGTAAGACATTATTAAGTTTTACCAAATACGCTCAATTAGTCATGAATGAAACGGTAATATTTGGTTCCTTCTCAGGATTGATATTTAACAAAAATAAGAAGGTTAAAGTTCGGAAGGAAACAGTCATGTAAATACTGTTGTAAGAAACTAAATTGGGAGAAAAAAAATGAAAAAATGAAAAGATTATTGTGCTCTTGGCAGAAAACAAGAAATATTACTACTTATGTAAAATTATGGATAATTTAAATATCAAAATTATGCCTGTTTTCATTTTCAGGAACTGTTTCTGAAGTTCCTCAGAAATAGTTGAAAAAATAGAAAATGTTGTTTTAATTCTATTTCTTTTTTAAATAAACCAGATAAAGTTAAATGAAATTTGATCATTTGTCTATATGAAAAGGGGGATTAGATATAATAGATATCACAATTGATTTCATTGCTTTAAAATATATTTAGGTTAAAAGACTATATATGAGTTATAGTGAGGGAGATTTGAAAATGATACCTCAGCACTATTTCTATAGTTTTGGGTCAAACTTGCTAGTGTTTGAAACAAAAAGTGGGGACGACCCAGAAGAAATCCCTAAAATAATCCAATATTTTTTTATAAAATGAGAATTACTATAAATGTTGGAAATTAACTGGTTTTTGCCTACAAAAAAGCCTGAATCATTTACAGATATAAACATTTTTCTTGAAAATTCTATCCAAATGTTTGTGTAATTTTTGTACACAAGAATAAGATCACGAGATTAAAACTGGTTTTATAGATAGCTAAACCTCTCACTTGTATGACTATCGCACACCATTCTAATATATGGACAACTATGTGCGAACAAAACAAGCATAACTTATCGGTAAAAAATGTCAAAAATAGGGATAACGTTAGTCACAAAAAACAAGCACATATGTAAAAAGAAGGAAAAACAAAAAGGCACATAGACAAAGCATACCAGCAAAAGCAAACACAAGGATATAAAATAATACCACATCACAAGAACACAATAACACGATTCAGTAATTAAAATAGATATTTATTAATGTTGTTAAAAATATACCAATATCAAATACCTGACAATTCTTCAACAATTTGAGAATTGGTTAAAATGTAGGAGGATTGAGATAGTATTGTGCTATTGTTTAGGGAAAAGATTGTCCTTTCACCCATCTGCTTTATATGTCACATGAATATCAATGGGGGACTACTAGTTTATGACCTTATAGCTATTTTTTGAAACTATCAACTTGATCAATTTCCTGAAATAAAATTACACTAGATATGTTTTACTGGGATTTTTCATACATTTTTTTCTCAGGAAAAACGGTACACTTGCTTCAAAAAGTAAAAGGATATAACAAAACGAAATAAGGAAATATTTTAGTGTTTTTCTTAATTACTGTAAAATATTTCAAACTCATACAATTTAATCAAGCGCACAGGTTAGTACTATATTTTTGTTTCTAACAATTATGTAAAACAAAAGTTTGAAATATTTTAGTTCGTTTGAACAATTGTTCAGCCAACGGTAGGGAATTTTCATTAAATTTCAAAATGCATATAAAATATAAGAGATATCATTCGTAAATGTCTGGTATTTAAATTTTCTTCCTTTTAATTTGGCAATTTGTTTTTCTTCATTTCGTCATTATAACATGTATAGTGCAATGTATCAATTTGTTCAGATAGAGTTGAAATAAATTAATCAGTAATTCGCGTACGACCTTTAACAATTTTATGTAATAATTCTGTAATAATTTTCTATTATTTCAGAACTGTACTTTTTATTGAAATGGAGAAATCCACAACCGTTGACGTTCTTAATTACCGCGAGGATAATTACTCAAACAAATTGAGAAACTCTACATTACAACTTAACATTTCTACATTAGTTCCAACGCTATCTCCCTTCCTAGCAGATATCGAATATAATGAATTTGTTAGACGGTGTTCAGACTTTGCAATTATAATAATATTGCTTTCAATTGGAACCGTTGGAAATGTTCACACAATGTTGATTTACTGGCGAGTGAGCGATATGCAAGAACGGTTCCACATTCGCACATTAATTATCTGGCTCTCAGCTGTCGACTTCACTACATGTGCTGTAGTTATGCCTTTCGAGGCGATCGCTATTCGATTTAGTTATTCAATATCTTCCGATGTTGCTTGTAAACTATTTCGATCTATTGCTCACACGACCATTGTCTCTTCGTGGTTGATATTGACTCTTATTGGCCATGAGCGTTACAAGAGTATATATGGTATATTGGTAGCTACAAAATCAGAAGTTCATTGTACAACTTGTAAAATAACCAATTGGTTAAAAGGGAAAACTACTTTTTTTCAACATAATTTAGTCTGTTTTCTAATTATCTTATGTGCATCGGTCCTTTCCACTCCTACGTTGTTCTTGATTGGGATTGAAACGGTGTCGCTGAAAAATGCCAGCCTGGTTGGAACGGAATGCACAACACACAAAGAATACAGAGGATTATTGACCGCTGGTTTGTATGGGATGGCAATTGGTGTTTTTGGAATTTCATGCTTCATATACTGTTCGTATTGCTATGGAAAGATACTTTATTTGATTTATAAACAATTTAAAAAAGAAAAAACGAATAGACGAAACACAATTTACCTTACAGCAAAAGTTCACAAGTCCGAACCAACCGCTAACTACAGAAAAAGGAAACCGCACTATAAGATGACAATCAGTCTTATTGTCGCAACTGGTGTCTCCCTCTGTGGTTTTATTCTATATTCGATTGGCGCTGGATTTGGGGGAGCATCAGATTCATCCCTGAAACATGCTGTCATTACAGGTGTTTTGAAGCGTGGATGTTTTATAAATAATGCATGTAATCCCGTCATATATTTTATTTGTGACAATCAATTTCGACAGGCTTGCAAAAAATTGTATATAAAATAAAATTAAATGATCAAAACAAACTCGTGTACATATTATGTCTTATTAACTAAAATATGTATATATTCTTTATCAAAAAAAATGTTTCTAATGGTTACATTTGCTTTTGTATTCAAAACCTTGTTTTCATTAAAATTCCATCAATTAGTGTGTAGTTCTATTTAGTATACAAAACAAAAATCACTCTAGGCTAGGGAATACATGATTGCTTCCACTCACTCTTTTCATACAAGCTATCCAATAGAGACGCTAGAAGTTTACCTACGTTACAAAGTCATAACTTATATGGAAAAGAAACCAAAACAAGGTAAATTGAAATGAAAAGTAAATACTTGATTTAAGGGCAACACGAATAATAAAGTATATAATGGAATACCGAACATAACAACCGAAAATTGTAGAGACATAGGACTACCACCATTCAACTGTAGACCCCTGAACCTTTCTAGAATCACAAAGTCATGGTGATAATCCTTCAAAGGTTAAGGCGAAATTTACTCCTGACCTTTCATGACCTCAAATATTAAAATACTTTTTTCAGTATATAATAGGTTGATATCTATTACTACATCAAAGATACAAAATCTCGTCGTTATACTTTTTGAATGGATGGCCGGACAGTATCGGATCCAGTGTATAAAATGTAGAGCTCTGTCGGAGGAACATTTCACACGCGTTGTTATGTGTATTCAGCTAACTCTTCCTTTTTAACATTCAAGCTTGAATTTAAGCATAAAAACTTTTTGCACTCTAGGACCTTTAACCTTGGATGCTAACGAGGTTCGAATGACTTGAAGATTATTGGTGAAAATCACATTTCTTCTTGTCATTTTCGGATCGCATCTTTTTAAATAAACGCATGGTATCGCCATTCACATCGACGAAGGCGGAGAGGAAGGAGGGAGGGGCTGTCATTTTGGGGAAAAAATAATATAAGGGAAACAATTTCAGGTAGAGATTATGAAATCCTTTGCAGATCTATATACCGATGATCCAAATGATGCCATGGGAACTCTAATACAAACGGAGGGAGGACATGTACAAAAAAAGTTGAAGGCAAAGAACAAAATCAGAAAAAAAAACAATTTCTTTTCCACGTCCTGTTGAAAAAGGCCTCACTGAATGCATTACTGGGCTCCGGTAGAATATTTCATTGTTCAGAGTCATTTAACCATATTGTAATCATGTTACTAGAGTAGTATAAAAGAGAGAAACAGATATTGAGAGGAGATACGATATACGAGAGACACGATTGTGTGTACGAGAGGAGTGTACGTAGGAGATTTAGGATTATGTTACCGTATTGTTGAGCCTGCAGTTTAGATATTGTAAACTTGTATTACTGTAATATGTACTTTGGATTTTGAATAATACAGTATTGAACTTTTAATCGACTTTGTGTTTATGTTAACTTGCAAGACTTCGTTCAGACTACACCAGGTCCATTTATTTATTTATGTGACCAGGATTCCCTTTATTACGCTACCAGAGATTTTTAGGGTAACCCTGTTAAAGAGAATACTTGGAATTTGTCGTCCGTGTATGAAACTTATACACACAATAACACAGCACAAACATACGTATACACATTTACGTCAAGTTGCATTACGGCATACTAACCAACTAAAATACACTTATTCGTCATATATGTAACACTGCCATAACAACGAGAGGTTTGGCATGCCACAAAAACCAGGTTTAACCCACCATTTGATTAAAATGGCCTGTAACAAGTCAGGAAAATTGCCATTATTATATTATAGTTTGTTTCTGTGTGTGTTTCATTTTAATGTTGTGTTTCTGTTGGGTCGTAGTTCTCCTCTTATATTTGATGTGTTTTCCTCAGTTTAAGTTTGTAACCTGGATTTGGTTTTTTTTCTCATTCGATTTATGTATTTCGAACAGAGGTATACTACTGTTGCCTTTATTTAAATATTGGATACAGCAGGCAACATTGTATTCTATAAATCTGGATCCCAATAAAGGCAAACACTATGTCAACAAAGAAAAACAAAATAGCATATATACACTCTATAGACAAAGTACAGAAGCCAAAATAAAAGACAAGTATTGAGAAATGCAGCAAATGACTACCGTCATCCCAGAGCACATCGATAAAAAAAAGAAATATGTGTCCTAATACAAAAGAAATCATTCATGGGCGCTTGCATTTATACTGAACTTACCGAGGGATTGACATTTAAGTCGATAGTTGACCCTACTATGCGTACGCATATTTATTTTTTAAGCTTAAAGGGTCAACCCGTGGTAAAATTAATATAAATCAAACACCCCATGAAATATTTCTTAATTTCAGTAAAGGTATATAAAAGAAAAAAAGAAGTTACGGACTGAAAATTAAAGTCCTACTCGAAGCATTATTTTTTACAAGAAAATTTTGTTTCTTGCGGATGCATATTTTCCAGCCGTAAATTTTGATTTGTTTTAAGCTGTTCCTGTTATCAAGCAAAACCTTTTGCAAAGTATCATTCGAGCATGAAAAAAAATCTGAATTATGTTTTACTAATTTTTCATTGCTCTAGTAGAATCTTTTGATCATAATAAAAACAAAATATTATTTAGTAAATCATATTTGCATCCTTTACCAATGGTTACATTTGCACAAAGCACTTTTATAACATTTAGAGATATACGTTTGGGACAAAAATCAATCCATTCGTTCCCCAACTCATTTGTGTCAATAGCACGTTGGCGCAACTTATTTTCAAAATGTTTAGTATAACTAGCACGAAATATATATATATAGGATTGCGCAATTTAAAACATATTGCTCACAATATTTAATAAAGGTAGTGGCTTTAAAACAACACTCGTATGTTCCATCTCAGGAGCAGATCAAGTAGTTTATAAATTTGGGGCTTAAATCTAGAAAGGGTAAAATATAATGTTAATGTTTGGACGCTTTTTTGCTAATAAAATCATAAGAATTATAAAAAAACACATGAAACATATAATATTATTTTTTTGCGATAAAAGATGTAGCGCTCTTTATCCAGGATCCGCAAATAATTCTATTGCATCCAAGTAAATGACAGCTTCATAACTAAAAACACATTGTCCTATTCAATATCATTTACTAAAACAAAATATTCATCCTAGTTTGTTACGATTTCATCTTCTTATGAGATTTTCTTAATCTGTTATTTACCAAGGCTTTGCTGTGTCTTTCATTGAAAAAGATTTGGCTGACCCATTTCAAATTATTTATTTTCAGGTGATATTTTCAATATGATTAAATACAAACATATGATCTTATACTTTTGTTTAATTGTATCATAACCTTTGATTTTTTTTTAGCAAGAATCGTTAATCTTTTTAAATCTATTTGTGGCTATTATTCTTTTTTGTGTAAATGTAATCTGGCATTAATGAATGCTGTACATTGGCGACATTGGTATATTTTTAAAATTGTATTTTACGTAAGTAGTACATCTGAAAATAAAAATTGACACAAAAGGACTTTTGCAATTATATTTGGGAGCATTCTTTAATCAGATAAACACAGGTCAACTATATCTAGTTATGTACATATTATTTGAATATGAAGCAACACATAACTTGTACATATGATGGTTTTAAATTTTTACGCAGGATTAATATGCATATTCTTAAACACAACTTGTTCAATATTCATTTCTTAAAAATATCAACTTGATCTGTTGATATACATGTTGAATAAGCTTTATATTGCCTTACGCTTTTTATTGAAATACCATAAATGCGATGCAAACGGTTCGCAGCATTGTAAAAAAAAATGCGCTCAAAGTTCCTGATAATTTGCTGTCTTGTATGAGGTGTCATTAAATGATTTTTTTTTTATATCGTATAAAGAAAAGACTCTCTGTCCTGACTGCCAATCTGTAGATCAAGGTTTATGTAAAAGTAACAACAAAACTGAGTCTTCGAATAAATTTCAAAAACGCGATCAGAAGATGCAACCAAAATTAAAAGCAAGTATCAAAGGGGCTGGTGGTCGATTTATGTAGATAAAAAATAAAATAGATTTGCGTATATACACAGCTGTCATTCGGTATATCGACAAAGAGGATCGTGAAAGAAGTAACGGTGGTCAAGTATGACAATCGGACCATGCCAGATCTGGGATTTTATTGACAAAGCATTTGTTGCGAATTTACAGTTTAAGCAGGTTATAATATTTCTACAGTTATATATTTTCCGAAACCTTTATGGATTTCCCATTTGATTTTTTTATCATTGAAAACAGCATGGAAATTATCCCTTTATCCATGGTTGCTATAAGACGCTTTACCTGTAAGTTGTTGCTAAGGTGCTCTCTTCGAGGTCTGCGTTGAGAGTATAAATAGTGGGTAGCTAGTCAGTTCAAGTTGTGTGACCGACCGTACGAGGGCTGTATAGCCAGTCAAGGTCGTTAAACACTTCCATTTGTTGTTCAAGTTGTCATTTGTACCGTAGACAGCAGACAGTGAACATCGGAAAGGAATTAGTTTATAGCTGGCAGAAGGTTTAGTTTAAGTAAAATGAAGTGCTTGGAATCCGCGGACAGAATAAAGAAAGTATTGAGACTGTTCGGTACAGATTGTCAAAACAGGGCTGGTGCTAAGGTTTTGCGTCTCACATTTATCAATATTGCAATGAGTGTTTGCTGACATACCATGCCTTAGTGCTACCCGTTTTTTCCGACAGTTATAGACATGTGTATTAAATAAAGTTTCGTACGAATGTTTACACCAGTTTAAATAGTTTCCAAACATTCGTTTCAATAGGTGTCATACATTTAGGTTTCAGACCAGTTTCATACATTTAGGTTTCATACCAGTTTCATACATTTAGGTTTTAGCCAAAACATTTGGTTTAAAACAAGTGTTGTTTGCTCTATGGTCGGGTGGTTGTCGCTTTGACATATTCACCATTTCCTTTCTCAATTTTATCAGTTTGAAAGGGTTTTAAACAGTTTTTAATTTAGCAGGTTCGGGTTAAGTTGATAAGTGCTGAAACTCATGTTATGTAGTGTTTGTTTTATATTTGGTAGTAAAGCGGAGACTGTTTGACTTTAGAATTTTTGCATTGCCCTTCAGATCCCAGGAAACTAGTACGAACCTTAACGTCCCCGCCTGGTTACACGTTACACATTCATGAATTTAAGGATTCGTTATCATTACAATCATTATCAAATTTCCGTTAATTTTAATTTCAATTTAAAAGTTCTTGTTATTTGACGCACCTGTTAAGGTCACCTTTTAAAAAAGAGGGACGAAAACTAAAGAATAAACAACACGAACCCCACCAAAAACTAGAGGTGATCTCAGATGCTCCGGAAGGGTAAGCAGATCCTTCTCCACATGTGGCACCCGTCGTGTTGCTTATGTGATAACAGATCCTGTAAAAAGTCTAATTTGGTAGGTCACATTCATCAGAGGGAAGGGGATTGTAGTTACAAACACTCATTTAAATGTTCCTTTAAAGCCACAATTTTCGGGTACGTTTACGTACCATGTAAACGAACACTTAACAAAACTAGTTTTACCTATAACCGAAGCGATTTCAAAAAAGCAATATCGGTATCATTCGATGCAAATACAATCAAAATTGAAAAAAAATAAAAATCATTGTCAAAATAATAAGTTAACAATCTGATGACATCACCTCTAGGTAAGTACAACTTTGGTATGCACTATGTATGTTATAAGTTATGATATGAAATGTGAAGAATTATTGGCTTAAACTATTCTTTTTATATCATTTATTTGCCATTATGTTACCATAAAAGTCTAATCCATTAATTAGTTCAGTCTACAGAATTAATCCCAGCTGAACTTGTTCTTGGTAAACTGTCACATAAATATAAAGGTCAATTAGGTTATTTTTTGTTTTGAAGTATTAAAAATTTTAACTTATACAGTACAGAATTTGGGAATATTGACAAACATATTTTACTTTTCATAAAATGTTAAAAAATTTCCTGTTTCCAGTTTTCGGAAATTTCATCTTATCAACCTTATTTTTGACTAGAAATTGTAATTTCTGTATTGTACGGGAAAAACAATCATATTTTTACTTTGACAAAATTATCGATTTCCTACTTTCGGTTTCTGTTAAATGTATAAAAAAAGCCTTAAATCTTCCTTGTACATTATGTTTTAACGGTTCAAATTGAGTTATTCATTTAAGACCTGTTGGTGACCTTCTGATGTTATCTGCTCTAGGGTCGAGTTGTTGCCTCTTTGACACGTTCCCCATTTTCATTCTCAATTAAATGTTTTAATACGACTCAATTCATCATTTCATATTCCAGTTGCCATTGGGTTTTTTTATACGAAAAAAACGATAATTTTAATCCAGACTTATCAATTTCCATCACTATTTATTTGACACACTAAGTTTATTGAATATACTGTTTTCATGGAAACAAATCCTCAAATGTAGAATTTTATGCCTATGATATTATATAAATTTATTGTTAAGTATCTTTTAATAAAAACATTTATCATATAGTATTATTAAAGAAGCAGCTGCAATATTCACACAATGTTTTTTTCTGCTCGTTTTTCGACGTCTTAGTTCATAAATAAAGGGAACAGTAGAATACCGCTGTTCGAAACTTATAAAACGATAGAAAAAAAAACCAAATCCGGGTTACAAACTAAAACTGACGAAAACGTATTAAATTTAAGAGAACAACGACACAACATAAAAATGTAACACACACAGAACGAACTAAGCATTAGACAAAATCCGATAAGAATAACAAATATAACATCAAAACTTTTGGGATAGAGACGTACCGTGACACGTTTTAAAGTAATGTGAATTCACACTCAAATATAAGAGGAAACGAACGACACAACGTCAAAATGTAACACACACGGAACGAACAATAATATAACAATGGCCATATTCCTGACTTGGTAAAGGACATTTTTTTAAGAAAAAAAAATCATTCATTAGGACAAATATCAAAACTCCGAAACCTACGACATGATAGACATGCTTTTATTATTTTATTGAACAAAATATCAATGTCTAAATACGGTCAGTTTCATTATCCTTGAAAGACTTTCATAAAAAAAACTCTCATCTTACCAGCTATATCACTCTGATATAGTGCTATTGTTTGATATAAATTTTCTGGTTTAGTTTAATATACATGTATATATATATATGTTGTGTACACGTTATCATTTTGTACAAATTATAAATTGTACAAAATAATTGTACAAATTGTACAAAAAGTGCATGATCACATTATTATTTGTACAAAATAAGGCTTAATTTTACTTAAAACTTGTACAATATTTTTTATTCAATAAGATTCAACTCAAATGGTAAAAAATAATTTTAACTACAAGTTTTATATGTCAGTAAGTTTTTGTTGCAAGATACATTGTGCATAGTTGTTTGTAAATATGCGTATTGCTTCCCGGCAAATGCTAACAGGTTTTTACTCGTTTTTTGTTAGTTTTATGGAGACCCCCATGACCGACCCCAACATGTGTTGTTTTTTATAATATCATACATATCCTAAATGGATAAGTAGTAAAGTTTGGTGTCATCTCAAAGTTAGAATTAAACCATTTTGAGTATGGCACAAAGCTAAACTTGTATTTTGTTATAAAGCTAATTGTGTTTTCAGCCCTAACAACGATATGCTTGTTCAAATATTATATATATAAGAAGATCTGTGAAAAAGTTAAGCTCATATGGTCGTCTATTGTGTGACCTAAAGTTCTCAAATGATACTTGTTCACCCTTATTTACTGTGATCATATAGAGTTAAGATTTTAGGTTGATGCGCCAAAGTGACTGCAATCTTTTGTATACCATAATGCATAGTATGATTAATTTGATACATCGTCATGAACATGCATGAATTATTTGCCAATGGACATTAAGCAACCAACAGTCAATCAATCAATTAAATTCCAGGATTTGGGATTTTTTTTTTTTGTTTACATTCGATTTCAGAACCTCTTATATATTTGACAAATTAAAACAAATCAAAATTTACCATTTCCTCCTTTTTTGATGAGCTTTTCAATATCAGCAACTTCAATAACATCATATTTTTGATTACAAGTGGAGCAGGTCCGTCAATATGGTTCCGTAATATATACAAACTACAGAAAGACGTTACTAGTAGGTAACGTCACAAGTCGTTACTATCAACTATAACAATTGTGTCTAAGGAACCGTAGGAGATGCGTTAAAAGCGCTAAAAGAAACATGTTTGATTTAATATATGATTGTTAAGCTTTTTAATTGTTAAACGATAAATATGTTGTGTACAAGTTATCATTTTGTACAAATTATAATTTGTACAATAAAATTGTATAAATATTTATAATTTGTATTTTGACTTTGTACACCACTGAGTTTGTGAATATTGCTATATGTTTGTTTATTCCACATTGTCTAGATATGATCAGATATAGGCGGAGTATTGAGATCCCATAAAACGTGTTGAACGACGTATGCAATTTATATAACGTGTTGTTTTCATTTTTATATCACTGGGTCGATACCTCTGCTGGTGAACTATCACTACCCGATGGAAGGCATTATTATCAGTTTCGGTACTGACATGATTTTAACATTCTTTTTCTAAAATAAGTCCGTTAATAAATTTTAAAATTTCAAACAAACTATGGTATCAAATCCTTCAGGCAGATGGATTTTGCTAAAAGAAAAATTGATTATATTTGGTTATACAGCTCTTCAAATAAATCCTTGGCAGTCGATTATTTGGCTTTGAGCGTTCCTGATGAAGGTAAATCAAGAAAAGCGCGTCGGACGGACACAATTTTTATAACGAGTTGTTTTTATTTAAAACCCTGCGCCTGTTCTTATTTTGGAACCTCTGGTCTTTTTTCTGTCTTGTATTTCTTTGTAAGTTTTTTTTTGCTTCAGAGTTAAGTGTGACGTCCATTTTTGCTGAACTAGTATACATTATTTTTTGGGGTCAACTGAAGTCTACCATCGAGGGCAGGACTTTGTCGCCGTGTTGAATACCCATTGGAGGTCTTGGGCTCTTTGGTCGGGTTGCTATCTCTTTGACATATTTCCAGTTTTTTCAATCAAAATGTGATTATACAATTTTAAAGGGTGAACTGCTGGTCAGTAAATAAATATTTGAAAGTATTTCACATTTATTGAGAAAAAAAATCACATTACAGAAAAGGTATCCCATAATGTGTCATAAACATACACATTTTTTGTTTTTGTTTATATAAATTACTTTCAAATATATAATGAAGTTATTCAAAAATGTTTAGATAGTTATAAATCTGTTTTTTATATATTTTTGAAACGCTTTGTTGTTAACACACTTGCATTAACCAAAACGTTACTTTAAAAACAAACCCACATGAATTCGACGATGCTGTTAAATATCTATCTGAACATTCTATGCCGAAAGTATTTTTTTCAAACAGCTTCATTTTAAAAAGTTATTAAAGAAACGAAAAGTCGAACAAATAAAAAAACTGAGTCTGAATGTATATTTAAGAACCACAAAGGTTTGTTTCATTTTTTAACAGCTTCATTATGTAAAAACATATTACATAGTATGCAAATTTAATATTAAAAAAAAATAGTTCCATTTAAATGTAGAGAGTGTCTTCAAAACAAATCCATTATTATTCCATTTCCACATATCTTTTAAATCATATATATTACATATTAAAACATTATTTATAGAAAATCTAATCAAAATCTAACCAAACCAATAAACATTCTGCTTAGCTCATTGTTGAAGGTCATACGGTGACCTATAGTTGTTAATATCTGTGTTATTTGGTCTATTGTGAAGATTGGTCTCATTGGCAATCATACAACATATTTTTTTTATATATTATTCAGAAGAGGCATAGTGACAATACATTTGTCAAGTCATTAAGGATGACCTCTTTTGGAAATGATATCAATTCACTCATAGGGTGTTTGCATCAGAAAAGAACACATTTATTCTAAAACCAGTTACTGGTATGATACGTATATTTTTTATGGTATTAGATACTTAACCTCTTAAGGTAGGGATTGAACTTGTTCGTCATATGATGAAGACATAATCTTTTAACCCATTTAATTAAGGTCAGGAGCGGGCATGCCAGGAATTGCTAGTATTCCTTTGTTATTTATGTTCATTATAGTCATTTTGATTTGTTTCTTCTGTTATCTAATCTAACATCGGACTCAGACTTCGTTTGAGCTAAGTTTGTGAATATTGATTTGTGTTTGTTTATACCACATTGGCTAGAGATAGAAACGTGTTGAACGACGCATGTAATAATATAACGTGTTGTTTTCATTTTTTATATCACTGGGTCGATACCTCTGCTGGTGAACTATCACTACCCGATAGAGGGCATTATCATCTTCGGTACTGACATGATTTAAACAATCTTTTTTCTAAAAGAGTCTGTTTTGAAATTACAAAGAAACTATGGTATCAACTTCCTCATGCAAAGTTGGTCTTAGATGGATTTGGCTATTTTTTTAAAGTTATATTTGATTATATAGCTCGTCAAATATATCATTCTTATAATTCCGTGACAGTCGATTATTTGGCTTTGAGCGTTCCTGGTGAAGGTAAATCAAGAATAGCGCTTCGGACGGATAAAATTTATAGAACGTGTTGTTTTCATTTTTTAACCCTGCCTCTAGTTTGCGCCTGTCCTTTTGGAACCTCTGGTCTTTGTAAGTCTTGTATTTCTTTGTAAGTTTGTTTTATTTTTACGCTTCGGAGTTAAGTGTGACGTCCATTTTTGCTAAACTAGTATACATTATTATTAGGGGTCAACTAAAGTCCACCACCGAGGGCAGGATGTTATCGCCGTGTTGAAGACCCATTGGTGGCCTTGTGCTCTTTGGTCGGGTTGCTGTCTCTTTGACATATTTCCCGTTTTTACATTCTCAATTTTATTATACATTTTAAGGGGTGAACTGCTGGCTAGTAAATAAATATTTAAAAATATTTAACAAAAACCCACATTTATTGAGAAAATAAATCACTTTACAGAAAATATATCCCATAATGTGTCATAAACAAACACATGTTAATTTTGCTTATATAAATTACCTTCAAATATATAATGAAATATTCAAAAATGTTCAGATAGTGATATATCTGTTTTGTATTTATTTTTTTAACGCTTTGTTGTTAACACACTTGACCAAAACGTTACTTTAAAAACATAACCACATGGATTCGACGATGCTGTTAAATATCAAAATTGAGCATCGCTCTGAACATTCTATGCCGAAAGTATTGTTTTTTTTTTCAAACAGCTTCATTTTAAAAAGTAATATTCAACACTCTTAAAGAAATGCAAAATCGAACAAATAAAGAAACATATGTCTGAATATATATGTAAGAACCACAAAGGTTTGTTTCATTTTTAACAGCTTCATCATGTAAAAACATATAACATAGTATGCAAATTTAATATTGTAAAATTTAGTTTGTCCAATTACAATACTGAGCATGTGTTTAAAACAAATCCATTATTATTCCATTTCCACATTTTCATTTAAACATATATAATATGTATTAAAACAGTATTCGTAGAAAATATCCCTCTGAGCAACATCTTTATTTCAAATTAATTTAATTGCATTTTCCATACTTATTTGTTGAAAAATTAAATATAAAGAAGAAAGGCATAAAAGATAAATACAACAGAAATATCCCCCTGAACATTTACAAAATCATAATTGCACTATTCACAGTTTCACATTACAATCTAATATATAATACATTTGTGATACATATAAAAAAGAGTTTTAAGATTGACATGATTGAAGTAAAACGTTCTGTGAAATATATATGCATTGAACAACACTTTTTTCAACTCAAAACGAATTACATGACTCATGTAAAGAAAATTTGATTAAAAAGAAAAATGTACCTCTGAACACATATTTTACAACGTATTCATTATTTATTTCATTTTCCCGTAGATTGTTGTTACAATATGATACATAACCCATACACATATTAAAATAATCAAAACAAATCACCCCGCTCAATATATTTAAGAAACAATCCCGCATAATTATTTTTTGGATTTCAATTCCATTTTGGTGGTCATTAATGCCTTTGAGCACCACTCTCCCTAACTCAATGCTCTCGTTTTTCTCTATCCTGTATATTTAAAAAAGTAAAAGAAGAAATAATATCATTGCAGTTTTTCCTAAATATGATATTTCATACCACTTAGCTTTTAAAAAAGTTTTTAGATGGTAAATCCAACGAGTCGAGGAAGAATGGACACCATCAATATAAAAAGGAAAAGATTAAAAAAAACAACTCCAAAGCAGAACAAAGTTAAGCTTATACTTGCGAATGTTCTGTTAACTCACGAGTTTACGCAATTAACAGAGTTTGGTGCTGGTTTTGCGTGTGTCTGCAATGGCGGCTCAAATTAAATGAGCTCATTAACATTAACGGTACAAATTTTACTGCACCAGATGCAGATTTTGACATTACAACACGTTCGTGATGCTAGAAACCACACTAAAACCAACTTTTCGTTACTTAAAAATCAGAAACATTTTAAATATTAATACAAATATTGTGGTATGTTAAAAAGTACATCATTGTACATATCAAATGTATTTTTGAAGGGAAAAACAAATCTTATACATAGATGTGGTATGAGTGCCAATGAGACAACTCTCCATCCAAGTAATTATATATAACAATTTATAAAAGTAAATCATTATAGGTCAAGGTACGGCCTTCAACACGGAGCCTTGGCTCACACCGAACAGAAAGCTATAAAGGGACCGAAAAATTACTAGTGGAAAACCATTCAAACGGGAAAACCAACGGTCTAATCTATATAAAAACGAGAAACGAGTAACACTTATAAACCACATAAACAGACGACAACCACTGAACATCAGATTCCTTACTTAGGACAGGTGCAAACAATTTCAGCGGGATTAAACGTTTTAATGGTACCAAACCTTCTCCCTTTTTATGAAACAATAGTATAACATCACAAGTCAACATAGAAAGACACACTATAATATAATAGTTATCAAAAGTACCAGGATTATAATTTAGTACGCCAGACGCGCGTTTCGTCTACATAAGACTCATCAGTGACGCTCAAATCGAAATATTTATAAAAACAAACAAGTACAAAGTTGAAGAGCATTGAAGATCAAAAATTCCAAAAAGTTTTGCCAAATACGGCTAAGGTAATCTATTCCTGGAATAAGAAAATCCTTAGTTTTTCGAAAAATTCAAAGTTTTGTAAACAGGAAATTTATAAAAATGACCACATGATTGATATTCATGTCAACACCGAAATGTTGACTACTGGGCTGGTGATACCCTCGGGGACGAAACGTCCACCAGCAGTGGCATCGACCCAGTGGTTTAAATAGTTATCAAAAGTACCAGGATTATAATTTAGTACGCCAGACGCGCGTTTCGTCTACATAAGACTCATCAGTGACGCTCAAATCGAAATATTTATAAAGCCAAACAAGTACAAAGTTGAAGAGCATTGAAGATCAAAAATTCCAAAAAGTTGTGCCAAATACGGCTAAGGTAATATATTCCTGGAATAAGAAAATCCTTAGTTTTTCGAAAAATTCAAAGTTTTGTAAACAGGAAATTTATAAAAATGACCACATGATTGATATTCATGTCAACACCGAAATGTTGACTACTGGGCTGGTGATACCCTCGGGGACGAAACGTCCACCAGCAGTGGCATCGACCCAGTGGTTTAAATAGTTATCAAAAGTACCAGGATTATAATTTAGTACGCCAGACGCGCGTTTCGTCTACATAAGACTCATCAGTGACGCTCAAATCGAAATATTTATAAAGCCAAACAAGTACAACGCTGAAGAGCATTGAAGATCAAAAATTCCAAAAAGTTGTGCCAAATACGGCTAAGGTAATCTATTCCTGGAATAAGAAAATCCTTAGTTTTTCGAAAGATTCAAAGTTTTGTAAACAGGAAATTTAAAAAAAATGACCACATGATAGATACATATCAATTGAAAGGCTTAACTCAACTCAACTTAAACGTTCACTATATCTTGAGATTATCGTTAATTATTATGAAATGTCCATTTCCTCTATTCTTTGATTTAATATATAGATATTCTTATGAGTGTTTTCTTTTTACTCTATAGTTATTGTTTTACGTGTTTATAAATATATATGATTTTAAAGGACATTTCTGTATATATATATATATATATATATATATATATACAGAAATGTCCTTTAAAATCATCAAATCATTGTAATATTTTCTGTAATCGAAATTGAATTTTGAATAATAAAACAGATGATTATATATTCAGTGGATCGCTATATTTGACAACAGGAAAAGATATAAATGAAATTATAGTGATTCCAAATGTCCGACAAGAATCACTAAACTAAATAGTCAAACAACAGTATGCAAAGCAATACTTATGAAACCGAAGACTGAGCAACTCGAAAAACGAAGAATGATATCAGGTGTGACTCGTTTGAAGTAGAAACCTAGTTTTTAGTTTAATTCGGTAGGTCCCTTTCGACAAACATATTTCTTGTGATGAGAAAAACTTAATATGATGGACTATTATGTCTCGTTCTTAAAAGATTTAGAGATTCGTCTTGTATTCTTAGTTATTTCAATACTATATTTTAATGCAGAAAATAGTATAAATGGCAATATTAATAAAAGAAGATCAAGGAGACACAGATATAATATAGAATATTTACCTGATTTTTGCCTGATTTGTTTGCACTTTCCTGTGAATATAATAACAAAACATATCATGAAATGACTAGTAAAATTAAAAAAAATTAACAAAAGCAATGAAGTAAAAGATAAGACTGAATAAAAATGTCTCATAAATATATAATCACATTTAAATACAAAATGCATTTTTGGTAGGAATTAACATGTCTTATGCAGACGCATAACTATCTGGAAGTAACTTTTCTCATAAGAAACAAAACGTAAAATCACAAAACTACTGAACTCCGAGAAAAATGAAAAACGGAAAGTCCCAAAGCAAATGGCAAAATCACAAGCTCGAACGAATGAATTACATCTGTCATAGTCCTGACTTGGTGCAGGCATTTTCTTATGTAGAAAATGTTGGATTAAACCTGGCTTTGTAGCTAGCTAAACCTCTCACTTGTATGACGGTCGCAGAACATTTCTGAAAATATACTGACCCCTTATGAAACCTTATTTCACTTCATATTTGAATATGATTTTGCAATGTAAACACCTTATTTTTCTTATGTGTTTTTACGTTTTGTTCCAGATTTAAATGATATTTAAAGGTAGCTCACATACGTCTGTCTGAATACTACGGTAACATGCTCTTTACGATTTTGATTTTCGACACTTCTATTGGTATAACTCGTTCGGCATGTGTATATATACATGATATACTACTAGTCTACAACATAGGCCGATATTGATTGATGTTTCGTTGTTTACTAAACGTCTTATGACATATACTCCATGCAAATTCAGGTCGACTTAGAAATTAATAAAGAATGTTTTGAAACTTTGAAGAATGGAAATCTCAACTCTCACTGTATACGCCAAATATGTTATTTGCCTGCCCTAAATCCGGTACCTGTAGTTTACAGGTTGTGTTGGGTTGCAGTTTGTCATTTTTGACTTTGGTTTATTGTTTTTTTTTTTCATTATCCAAGCCGTTGATTTTTACTCTTTTGAGTAGTTTTACATTTTTCATGCCAAGGTGTTTTAAAGGCATTTGGTTTTGCTCCTTGCTGAATACCTTATGATGGCCTATAGTTGCTAACATCCACGCTACTTAGACTCTGATGGTTAGTTATCTCATTTTCAAAACCTTTCTTCAATTCGATCTGTACTGTGGGTACATAGTCTTTTGTTGATTATTTTTCGTATTTTTAATCAATCTGATGAATCCTTTTTCAACTGATGTTTAATTTGCTCGTATGATTTGCTGTTACTCTGTTGTCCCATGTTAGTGAGAAGTTTGATCACTCGCAAACATTGCTACATCTCCATATTTCATGTGTATATCTAAAGTAAGTAACCTGTAATTCAGTTGGTCATTATCAACCATAAATTAGGCAAGTGGTTGTCTAGTTTCGATTATTTCACGGCTTGCTATGTGATCCTCATTTTTGAAGGCCGTACATACATCCTTCATTTTCTGATTTATTTATATTCATCTTAGAGCTTTTGATCATTCGTTTGTTTTTTGTCATATGTATCACTTAAGGAATATGTAAGCAATGGTAAGATTAATTATCATATGAATATTTCAAATATTTTCAATATAGTTACTTGGACAATCCACTAAGTTGCAAAGTGTTGTTTCCATACGGGGTCCAACACAATCCTTCCCATCTGCAGACGGCTTAGGACTGTCACATGTACGATTTCTACTTCCTATACCATTTCCACACGTGACGGAACAGGTGGTATTTGACCAAGATCCCCATTGGCCATCAACTTTTAAGACAAAATCAATGTTAGAATTACCTTAAGGGAATGATCGCTGAATTGAATTTCATTACCGAAAAATCTGTTTCATTAAATCGATTTAATGTTAAATTTTAACTTTATTACTGCGCATCCTAGCATCAAATCACGAAACCGAGCATATGCATGAACTGCAGTACATGTGCATTTTTATATTCTTGTCACATTTATGTCATGAACAGACATTATAATGAGAACCCTTCCTCATTTCATAGTGTGTACCAAACAAATAGTCAAATAAAAAGGTTAATATCTGTAGGGTACTTCATATTGTATGGGCAGATACGTAATGATAAAGTTATCATCATCCTTACTCGGAATGAAGATGGGTTTTGACACGATTTAGGTATTTTTATTCATAAATCAAGATTTTTTTTTATCAGCAACCAGTCGTTCATCTTGTGTGTGCTTATTGACATGTTGATATATTTATTGTCACATTAACATATTGTGTCTGTTTGAATTGCTGACCGAATTTTTTCAATATAAAATTCTTTGGAAAACGGCCGTACAAAGACAGGAATATAACAGTTGTTTTTCACTTGTTTCGTTAATCGATAACGTTTGATTTTCTCAATTTTTATATATATATATATATATATATATATATAAGTTTTCCTACTCGGATATAACTTGTTTCAGAAAGGAAGAGTACCAAATCCGTGTGTTTGTATTGCAAATTAGTAAACACAAACAAGGTATCAATGATCTGACTCGGCTTCTTTTAAACTTAGTTTTACTGTGCGTATTGCTATGTGTTTCTTTATTCTACATTAGCTAGAGGTATAGGAAAGGATTGAGATCTCACAAAACATGTTTAACCCCGCCGCATTTTTGCGCCTATCCCAAGTCAGGAGCCTTTGGCCTTTGTTAGTCTTGTATGTTTTTTTTTTATTTGAGTTCATTTATATGTTTTGGAGTTTAGCTTGACGTCCATTGTCACTGAACTAGTACACATTTTTATTGAGTGGTCAGCTGAGGACCACCTCCGGCAGCTTGATTTTCTCGCGGCGTTGAAGATCAATTAGTGGCCTTAGGCTG
Organism: Mytilus edulis; assembly: GCF_963676685.1. Classification (NCBI taxonomy): domain Eukaryota; kingdom Metazoa; phylum Mollusca; class Bivalvia; order Mytilida; family Mytilidae; genus Mytilus; species Mytilus edulis. The sequence goes on from NC_092346.1 coordinate 33,933,540, forward strand.
TTATATGCTCTTTGGTCGGTCTGTTGTCTTTTTTACATACTCCCCATTTCCATTCTCCATCTTTGTTTTAAATCCAGTTCCTGTATGTTTTTGAAAAAGAGTTTGTTCCCCTCTCCTTCCCACACTGATAGTATTGTTGGTTCGGTGCATAAGGAATGCTTATATTTTCTCAATCATTCAAATAACAAACTTACATCAAAAATAAATCTTCCATTTCTAAGCCATTTGAACAGACACATTGAATAAAGAGGTAGTATTAAGATAAGTGATAAAATGCTAAGAATCATATATTGTACAAGTATTCAAAACAGAATTTTAAGACGTCTTGAGCAATAGTGGGATTTCAATGGCTTGCACTTGTTTTTCCATCTCAAACTCTTCAGGTTACACCGAGTTTTGCATTCAGCACTAAGCAAAAAACAAAAACTCACATATTACACATGTATTTACAAGTTGGCCTTCAACATACATGTACATGTAGTGTTCAAGCTTTGTTGATGATTTCAATCATAGATCTTTTAAAAATTCGGATAATTTGAGAAAATGGCTGGGTAAGGTTTGAGGATCCTTTGAAATTTCTTTTTTTAATTCTTTAATTTTCTTTTAGGTTATTTCTCTTTTTTTCTTTATTCTTTCAGTGACAAGTCCTTTTTCTATTTCAATATTTCAGTTATACTAGAACACACCCGTGATATCGCGGGTTCGTGACTAAATTAAAGTATATAACTATGCGCAAGCCTTATTTTGATATTAGTATTGTCATCTGATAAAGTCATGCCGATTATAAGATACGCAGTTTTCTCTGCTTTCAAATCTTTCTGTTTGAATCCGTCGAACTGGAACTTATCAATTATTGGTAGTATTAATTAGTTGGAAAACAAAAGGTCCTGGAATGGAATATTTTTTAATCAACAGCATTGTCCTATATTAGTTATAAAGTTGAATTCTTTGATTCGCTGTTTTACGTCATGCCCGCTAACAAATTGAAAACTGTACCTATACGCCTTATTTTAGTCCAGATTTTTAGTATTCGTATTGTTATCTTAGAAAGTTTTACTGATTAAAATGATACAATAGGTAACAATTTGACAATCTAGAAGTGTCAACCCTGTGAATATGACCCGTGTATATAGCATATTAATCCTGAATACACCGTTTGGTGGTGTGCCTGTCAGATGCGGAACGTACAAATAAGGTTATAGGTAACAGGTGAATATACTATTGGTATCGGTATCGGACTCAACTCGGAATTTCTTCATTATTTATTATTAATTAAGTGAAAAACAAAAGGGCCTGGAGTGGTGTAATTTTTAATCTACACCTTTGTACTATATTAGTATATATATAAAGTTGAATTCTTTGATTCATCGTTTTTACGTGATGACGGCTGACAAATTGGACCTCGTAATTTGAGTATTATAGATTAAACGGATAGTGGTGAAGATATGTTTCCGTTCACGTATTCGATGTTAGATATTTCTGATTGTTATCAATAAAAAGAAAGACAAACATTTTATTTTAGTGCATGACTAATCAAACCTGAAACTTTTTTCTTATTTCTAAGAAAACGGATACCAGTCAGTGAGAGTTCTAAAAACAGTTTAGTTTACTAAATATAGTACTGTTATCTTTTGTTGATCGGAGAGACAGATATAATTAGGGGTTCCAACAGGTTAGATTTGAGGCTAGTATGGGTTAAATTCGAATCTCCTTTAAGTTCCTATCCAACACGTCCTTCACAAAATTCATAAAATATAATTACAAATCATCAAGCCCCGCCCCAAATTAAACTACAAGATCCTCCGCTTAACAGCTATCAATATGCAAAGACACAACATCAATGAAATGATTTGTAGATTTCAATTTGTTTGTTAATAAATTTTTGCTGTTTACACTGCTCTATATCTATTTTTAGTTTTCCAAAAAAAAGAAAAAAGATCAAAAAGGTCAAAAAAGTCATTTAAGAAAACACTCCCATAACGACTCTAACAGACGACATCGGCAAAGTTTTATTTCTTTTTAGATCGTGTCTTATTGATTACTTTTGATATTATACATTTGATATTTAAGATAAAAGGCAAAATCGTACAAAATTAGCAAAAGTCGTTGATAGACGACAAGATCTTAAGTACTTGAATGAAAAGACGACTTTTTAACAGATTTCAAAGTTTGTTCTTCTGTCGTACTGTAACACCTAGATTAAGGGAGCGTCTCCCGCCAGAAAACACATTAACCCAATTACAATTTGTTTATATCTTTCTCAAGACAGAAACTTGTTATTTAGTAGTTGTCGTTTGTGGCTGAACATCATATTAGTTTTCTCCTTGAATTGTTTTACGTTTGTCATTTCGTTTTTTTTTAAGCTGACCATGTGGTGTGGTTTTTGCTAATTGTTGAAGGCCATACGATGTCCATAAGCTGTTACATGAAACTTCTATGTCATTTGGCCTCTGGTGAAGAGTTGCCTCATTAGGAATGATACCACATATTCTTTTTTTAATTGACATGGTTTCTATCAATATATGATTGGCTGTCATTTTTAAAATGATTCAATGGCGACAATGTTGAAACTCTTTTACCCCTAAACCTTTTAAATAAAGAACACTCAGTGGAGGATCCAGGGGGTGGTTCCGGGGATTGGAACCCCCTTGATTGAGGGATGATATACATGTGTATTTGACTTTTTCAAATTTCTAGATTTTGTCGAGCCTGCAAATTTTGTTGCAGAAAGCTCGACATAGTGATAGTGATCTGGCGGCGGCGGCGGCTACGGCGGCGGCGTTAGCTCACTTCTTAAAAGCTTTATATTTTAGAAGGTGAAAGACCTGGATGCTCCATACTTTGTATATAGATGCTTCATGTTACGAAGTTTCCGTCAGTCACATGTCCAATGTCCTTGACCTCATTTTCATGGTTCAGTGACCACTTGAAAAAAAAGTAATGTTGAATTCTCTCTTATTATAAGTATTAGGATAACTATATTTGATATGTGCGTACCTTGCAAGGTCTTCGTGTCTGTCAGACAGTTTTCACTTGACCTCGACCTCATTTCATGGATCAGTGAACAAGGTTTAGTTTTGGTGGTCAAGTCCATATCTCAGATACTATAAGCAATAGGACTAGTATATTCGGTGTATGGAAGGACTGTAAGGTGTACATGTCCAACTTGCAGGTGTCATCTGACCTTGACCTCATTTTCATGGTTCAGTGGTTAAAGTGAAATTTTGTGTTTTGGTCTGTTTTTCTCATACCATATGCAATAGGTCTACTATATTTGTTGTATGGAATGATTATTAAGTGTACATGTCTAGCGGGCAGATGTCATGTGACCTTGACCTCATTTTCATGGTTCAGTGGTCAAAGTTAAGTTTTTGAGTTTTGGTCTTTTTATCTAATGCTATATGCCATAGGTCAACTATATTTAGTGTATGGAAATATTTTATGAACTTTATGTCAGTCGAGCAAGTTTTATTTAACCGTGACCTCATTTTCACGGTTCATTGCACAGTGTTAAGTTTTTGTGTTTTGGTCTATTTTTCTTAAACTATAAGTAATATGTCAACTATATATGTTGTATAGAAGCATTGTTAGCTGTACCTGTCTGCCTGTGATGGTTCATCTGACCTGGACCTCTTTTTCAAGGTTCATTTGTCTTTATTTAGTTATCTTGGTTAATGTTAAGTTTATGTAAATAAAGGCAACAGTAGTATACCGCTGTTCAAAACTCATAAATCCATGGACAAAAAACAAAATCGGGATAACAAACTAAAACCGAGGGAAACGCATTAAATATAAGAGGAGAACAACGACATAACACTAAAATGTAACACATATAGACAAAATCCCACGAGAATAACAAATATAACATATATATATAACATAAGTTTATGTAACAGTTGTAATAAAGCTTAGCTTTATACTTAGGACTATCAACATAATATCAACGATTAGTATAGAAGGCGAGACATTTCAGCGTGTGCACTCTTGTTTAATTTTAGATAAGGTTGAGATTAGTCTTTTAAATCAAATAAATAAACAAACATTACAATATAAACTTCATATTTCTATTCGATCCAACCCTTTAATGGTCAGTTAATCACGAAAATATATGTCCATATTAAATTATCATTTAAATATAATAATGTCTTCCATGTCAAGAGAAATAACCTTATGTACAATTGTTAGTTGTTTTCTTATCAAAATCTTTATAAAATATTTCTATGAGAGAAAATTGATATAAAGAAATCCCTTTTTCACATCGGTCAGGCATAAATATGATTAAGGTGCTAATTCGTTCAGATTTTTAAAGGGAAAGTCGAGTTCTGTTCCTTTGTTTATGTTCACATCCTAATCTACAACAAAACTTTCTTTCTTACTTAAGAAAGTGACTTTAAATCAAAACATTCAAAAATGCACGTTTTTATCATAATGATATTATAAAGAAGGATTTGGTTATGTTTTTTTGTTAAATATTTTTGACATAAAAATAATCACTCTCTTTCCCATTTTCACTTTCTTTCACTCTAACAGTAATTATATTTCAAGAAGATATAACTATGAATGTTTTATTTCCTGTATATAAAATGTGTATAATAAGTGTAACAAAGTTGGTAATTTAAGGTGGTACCTAACACTACAGGGAGATAACTCTGTAAAGTCAGGTAAATGTTTTAATTACGTTGTGTTGTAAAGGGAATAATAAGCTTCACAAAGATAAAAATTGGTGTTTGTCAAACTGCTATATAACCAGTATAATTTTTCTGACAAAACGGTTGGTTCAAAATTTTTGAAATTTTTATATTTTTGTTAAAGGGTCAAAGTAAATATTTTGTCAAAATTTTATCAAAATTAAACGAGCCAAGTAAATTTTTGTTAAAGTGTTAGGTACCACCTTAAGGTTATTTCTTTGATCAAATGTTCCAAAATTACATATTTACTGTTACAAGTACAAGTGTTTAATAACACATGTTTTTATTTTTTGGCACATAACCTTATATTACCATCGTTTTACTATGTCTATGACAACATTCACTTTAAAATCTGGAGTAAGGCATATGATTTTATGCATATCGCGCAAATGTATTCAATATATTAGACTTATCAGGGCTTCTAGTATATCTCTGTTATTTGTAAAGCAGTTGTCTGTTGTCTGCTCGATAATCATACCACATCAGGCTTCTTTTTGTTTTTTTGTTGATTGTGTTGATAAGTCTTTTGTTTTCTATGTTGTGTTTTGTGTAGTTTGTCTTATCATCGTTTTTAGTTGTTTACCTTGACATTGTAAATTTGTTGTACGAGTTTCCTTTGGTATCGTTCACCTCTCTTTTATGATACATTTCCAATGTCGAAAAAAGCGTTGTATGACTAATGTTTGTTTCTCGTATCAAACGGATAGTCGTAAGGATTCGGTTCCTTCCATGTTTTAGATTTTAGATATTCTGTATTGTTTGACAATGAAGAGGAAGACAGATTGTTTGATATTAAACCTAAACCTCATTTCTATACTGTGAATTATAAAACTGAAACTTGCTTTATTTCGAAGAAAAAAAATTAAAACCAGTGACAACAAAACAGTTCTAAAAATGAATTTCTTTATTAGATGTCATCATGTGTAGATCAGAGATAAAGATATATTATGTGGTTCCAACAGGGTAAATTAGAGGCTCCAGAATGTAACACTAGATGCTCATACAGTTTATATGTTTGTCTCTTACAAAATGTAAGAGCCTTAATCTCGCACATTATGAAAATCATCGTTTTACAAATAGTGAAATATTTACAAAATTATCAAATCTATCCTTTTACTAGTATTTAAGATCTTCCGCTTAACAGCTATACAATTCTTACAAATAACAACAGTTATTGAACAATTGCCTAGGACACAGGTGCTTACAATAGTCGTTGAGGTAGCTCAATACAAAAGCAACTACATTTTATCAAAATGTTATTGTTAGCTGTTTGGTTCCTTTTTAATATTCCTAAACCACTGAAGAAAATATTGTTTACATATCTTGCATTGTTAATGAGTTTTGATGGTAGCTAGTTTTATAAACAAACACATGTTTCTGACTAATATAGGTTAAGAGCAAGTAAGCAGTACTTTGTGGTTAATCAATATTATCATTTGATAGCTTTATGACCACTGACCAGCAAAAAAAATAGCGGTTATAAAAAAGAGGTGGATTAGGGATTAATGGAAAAATGAAGATAATGAATTCCAAAGAAAATTACATTTCTATATTGGAGCTTTCAGGAGGAAAAACAAAACAACGGTTTGGAGATTTCGAATAACAAAATGTAAATGTACAGATATTACACAAATGTAATTGTCCAACAATTAATGTTTCAGATGTTTATACTAAAATTTCTTGAGAATAATGTTTAAATATGAATTCTTTTAGAAAGAAAATACAAATCAAATATTTTATTTTCAAACTGCAAAAATGGGAAAAAAATATGTTTTGTGTAAAACACCATATTGTCATTGTATACAATATAATTCTAGAAATCCCCCATAGAGATAATCTAGACTGACCACCTGATCATTGTGTGTACACGTGCATAAATAAACTCGTCATAGATTCATGGATTAAATCAGTGACGATCGAATCCAAAAAAGTGAAATATATTGTTTTATGAACTAAGTGAAAAAAATTCCATATTGACAAAAAAATTAAAAGCAATGTGTAATTAAACCTCTGAGATTATTAATAGTAAAGGTTTATCAATGATGGGCGGAGTTTGACCATATCAGTAGCAACTGACTTAAATCAAGGTCAATAACGTTATAACACTCCCGCCAGATCTGATTCTTGATGCATAGGGTGTGCATTTTCTTCATATATTTAGAATTGCTGAAATGGAATGCTTTCTTACTGGTCAAAACCTAATTGATTTATGATTAAAGGCTAATCCGGAAGTATCCCCATGGCACATGTATAAATATATTGAATTTAATTAGGTACAAGTAGGAAAATTCTTATTTATTCAATTGTGACACATTCATTTTTGTCATGAAAATGTAGTTTTAAATTAGCATTAATTTAGCTCCTAGATGTGTGCCCCTATATGCCTGATTTCACACATGCTGTTCCTTGACTAGTTATCTTCAAAAGCGTGTCTAAGATTTCCATTAACATTTATAACACAAATTTAGTTGCAAACTTCACTGAAGGTTTATGAGAGAATGAAGAAAAATAGGAAAATTCTGAGACACCATTTTGGAGGTCAAACTGTGTTATACCAGAATCTATCAAATAGTTTTTGATGCTTTGGATAACACAAAGAAACTCCTTTCATCCAAGTGTGGACACCACAATAAGCAACTAACTGCATAATAATTGTATTGTATAAAATTAGGATTACAGGTTTTTGCATTTTAAAATTAATATTCTACTGACTTCTGTAGACAAAATAATATTTGAAATCTCACATATGTTTATTGTAACTTAACGTTTTGAAAAATACTTGCGTCGCCGTTTTTTGTTTGTTTGTTTTCTTATTAAGAGAATGACCAAAAGCAGGGATTTTAAGGAGTCTTAAATCAAAATGGTCCTCTGACCAATAAAATCAACATTCTGGTGGCTATATCAAGCTATTGTGGGTAAATAATAGGAACATATCAGAAATTTCAAATAAATTAGAAAAAAAGAAATCAAATATTTGTTGATTAATTGAATTAAACGGATACTGATAATGATTTTTTTCCACTTCCATCTCATATATATTGTATTGATTTACAATGAACACAATAAAAAAAGAAGACAGCTTTTCTGAAACTCAATATAAACTTCCTTTACATGCATAACTAATGAAAATTGTTCTTTTTCTAAGAAAAAGGGGTACCGATCAGTGACAACAATATATAGCTCTTACAATGAATATTGAAGTGTCATCGTGTATAGATTGGAGAGAAAGATCTAATTACGGGTTCCAACAAGTTCAGTTAGAGGATCCAAAATGGATTTAGTTCAAATAATCTCGAAAAATTACAAAAATATTGTTTTAAAATTCATAAAATACAAGTACAAAATTTCCAAGCCCCTCCTTCAATTTAGCTATAAGACCCTCCGCTAATATAAAACGCATAGCAAAAACGTCAACGGAATGATTTGAAGATTTTAAACTGCTGGTTTATCTTTTCTGCTGTTTACACTTCTTATATATCTATTTTTATTTTTTCCCAAAACACAAAAGGGTAAACAAATAGTCATTAAAGAAATCTCTCCCATAAAGACTACAACACACGAATTCGGTAAAGTTTCTTTTTAGGAAAATGCCTTGTCGACTATTTAAAAAAATATAAACATTTTTTTTATATTTAAGACAATAAGCAAAAATGCACAAAATTAACAAAAATTGCCACTAGAAGACAAGAATAAAAATTGGTTAATGAAAAGAGGAATGCCATTTAATGATTCACAGTTTGGTGACAATGTTAAATTCATTCCTCTCACAACCTTGATACTGCTGATACATTTACACCTTTCGTTTATCTTGACTTGCATCTAAAAATTAACATTGCTTTTTTTAGAGAGAGAAAAATGAAGACAACAGCGTTGATTTCAGTTGCAGAAATGTATGTTCTAAATCAGCACCTGCAGAAAGAGCCTGATTGACATAAGGAAATCCCCTGTTCACATCTGTCAGGCCTATACATGCTTTATGTACCTATTCGTTCTAACATTTACAGTAAAAGTCGAGTTTTGTTACTTTGTTTAATTTCACATCCTATTCTTGAAAACAACTTCCTTTCTTACTTTTCTTTGTGGATTGTGTTGACAAGTCTATTGATTTCTATGTTGTGTTGTGTAGTTTGTCTTATCATCGTTTTTCGTTATTTGCCTTGGGATTGTCAATTTGTTTTATGAGTTCCCTATAGCATCTTTCATCTGTCTTTTATAATATTGCCAATGTCCAGATTGGCGTTTTAGGACCTTTGTTTGTTTATTGTATTAAACGGATAATGGTTAAATAGATATCAAAGGTCCCAGGATTACAATTTAGTACGCCAGACCTGTTTCGTCTACATAAGACTCATTGGTGACGCTCATATCAAAATATTTATAAAGCCAAACAAGTACAAAGTTGAAGAGCATTGAGGATCCAAAATTTCATACAGTTGTGCCAAATACGGCTATTGTAATCTATGACTGTTTCCTTCCTCGCTTCCTAGTTTTAGATTTTAGATATTTCGTATTGTTTCACAAGGAAACGGAAGACTGATTATATGATACCAACCCTAAACCTCATTTTCATAGTGAATTATGAAAGCGAAACTTGTTTTATTTCCGAGAAAAAAATCAATGTCAATGTCAACAATACAGTTCTAAAAATGAATAAATTTACTAGATCTTATCATATGTGGATCAGAGAGAAAGATCTAATAAGAGATTCCATCATATTAGATTAAGGTGGATAAGGATGTTTTGTTAAAAAAAAATCCTCCAATAGATTTCTACAATATTTATCATTTTGCAAGATTAGGGTGTCCTCAGCAAAATATGAAAGTATTATGACCACTTTCTTGGTAAATAAGGGAGATAACCCACCATGAGTTACCCCCCCTAATGATGATTTCCTCAATTTCCCAATAAAACACTAATTTCATGTTAATTTTTTAATTTTTTACAGTTAAAACATTTTTTTTCTACATAATTATAGAAAATACATTTGTTTCATATAATAATAATTGGATGTGTGCTTTACTTTCAGTTACAATCTGTGAACGGGGTAAAAATAACACATTTTGATGAAAATTGGCACTTCTGTAGGAGCCAATTATGCAAATTAGGTCACCCTGTACAAAAAACCACCCAATAGATTTTTTTTTAAATACAAGCATTTTGAAGGTCTATACCTAAGCATTGTTTAAGCATAATATGAACATACATTTCTTACCTCATTTATTGTCTGTACTGTATACTGATAATTGAAGTAAAGTGGCAAAATTTTGAAAATTGACTTAAAATACCATTTAATAGATAAAATGTCATAAATTAGTAATTAAAATTGATGAAAAATGTATGGTGAAAGGGAGTTTGTTCTGTCAGTCATTCTAAATAAACAAAACCTTATCATGGACCTGCCAAAAAAAAAGAAGATGCCCTTTGGGTATCAGTCTGTCCGTAAGTCAATCTGTTCAGATCAGGTTCTGGTTGTAACATTTTTGTCTTTTTATGTAGGCTATTGATATATGGTATAAGGGTAGCTCCAAAGGATGTGTTACTACCATGATGTGACTTTTGACCTTGAACTTTGACCTCAAGGTCAATTTAATGATTCTTTTTTTTTCTAGAACTGTAACTTTTGTCTTTTGATGTAGGCTTAACTGCTGCTTTTGATATTTTGTATGAATGTAAATCAATTCATGAAGATGTGTCATGCACCATAGTGACCATAGTATTTTTGACCTTGAACAAAGACTTCAAGGTGAAAATGATTTCCATATAAACAAATTTTTGTTTGCAGGTCTTAAAGTGACAAAAACTTTGCACACATGATAATGCTATGACTACCCCACACTTGTAAAATTCAAAGTATTGATAACAGGATGAAGGTATTGGACAGACCTAAAAAGTAACTACACGTTTCAACTTATCACTGTCAGGGTGTTGTATTGGCCAATTACGAATAATGAAGTCATTAATTCTGCCAAGTATTTTCTGTAAGAAAAAATATTCGACCTTAAATGTTACAAGTACCAGCAATTAGGAAGTAGTTTTCAGACAGACCAAAAAGTGCTAACATTACATCAGACAACTCATGATTATTGGTTCTCACTTCTATAGATTGAATGTAATAAACAATTAATTTCTCCAAAGGCAACAATGGTTGCCTTTTTTCAAGATACAGAATCAATCCTCCCTATATATTGCTCCTTATTCTAAATAGGGACTATGTTGCGAATACTTAGATGCTTTCCCTTTTGGGGCCCTAACCAAACGCTGAAAAGATACAGTGCAAATGAAGCATCTGTTTTACACTAATCAGAGATCAGTAAAGGGCCCAAGATATGTTAACTGGTTCTTAGTTAGAAGTATAATAAACTGAACAAACACAGGTTTGGGACAAAGAACCACAGTTTAATATTTTCTTTGCATATCAATAAAGCAATACATGTAAACATAATTACAAACAAAGCAAATTCCAGTTGAAAATCTGTGGTACTCCTAACACAAAGTACATAATAACTGTGAGTTCTAATAATACAAAAATAACATGCACTCATATGGACCTGATTAGCCATAATCTCAATTCTGAATACCATGTTATGTTCATAAAATGGTTGTGCCAATACAATCTGGTAACAAATAGATGTACAGGCCTCTACAATAACTTTTTTTCCAACTTGTCTTGTAGGACAAGTACATACCAAAATTTACTTGTCCGAATGAAATTGTTACTTGTCCAAAAAATTTCTATTTTAAATAACCTTTTTACATTTTTAGTTGATTAAAGGAGCAAAACCAATTTAAACAATATAACAGAATTTGATGCATTTTTTAAAATACTTTTCAAAAATATGAGTCAAGTACAACTGCGAAACTAGTCATATCACAGGAATTAGGTTCTAGTTTCCATCAATGCTAGTCTCATCAGACTCTAATCATGAGGCACCATCTGATAGGCCTGTACACTCATTGGATTTGTATTCTGTTTGTTTTTTTTTAAGTTAAAAAAAAGTTTATTCAAATGCAATCAATAAAAAGAAGAAGATAAGCCATCATAAGGTCTGATTGCCAATGAGACAACTCTTTGCTAAAGACCAAACGACACAGAAATTAACAACTATAGGTCACCATATTGCAAGTATTGTTTTTTCTACTTATGATCAAATATGATTTTGTTAATTTTATGGTAAACAAAAAAAATATTTTTGTGAAAAAATTAGCGGTATGGTATTTATTATAAGGAACAGAATAAGGTAGCAAAATGAGTTACTGATTTGTCTTGGTCCCGAAATATTCCTGCCTTGTCAAACTGTCTATCAATCATGTCTACTAAATATGTCTCCTACGGTGCCAAACTGTCTCTTAAACAATTGGAGCTGAATCTTTCGAGGTGCCTGTCCTGTAAAGTTACCTTATCTACAAAGCGCATCATTGATTCGGATCAGTAAGACTGGTTTCCGAGAATAGTATACCTTTTACCTCGATTGCAAGTAAACATGTTGAAAAAAAAGGTTTTGCATTTGAATAAACAGAATACAGAAACATGTCAAATTAATATTTGTTTTCTTGTTTTTTGTTTATAATAAATTACTTTGTTCATCAAAGTCGGATTACATTTATTTTCTGCAGAATAATTGTACTTGTCCCGACGGACAAGCTTGATACAGATTTTACCTGTCCGACCTTTTTTCCATCTTGTACCGGACAATCGGACAAGCGTTATTGTCGAGGCCTGATGTAATACCACCATCATGACCATTGATTTTCCTAAACAGTCCTTGTTAAATTTGCACTTTTCAAAGAATTGTACAGAATTTTTTTTTTTAAATAAAATATACTTTCTTTGACACATTTTGTGTGTTAATGTGCCTGTTCTAACTCAGGAGTCTGTAATTCAGTGGTTGATGTTTGTTTATGTGTTACATGTACATATTGGTTTCTTAATTATTTTTTGTACATAAACTAGACTGTTAGTTTTCCCCATTGAATTGTTTTACATTGACATTTCGGGACCTTTTTATAACTGACTTTGTGGTATGAGATTTGCTCATTGTTGAAAGCAGTACAGTGACATATAGTTGTTAATTTTGTGTGTCATTTTGTTCTCTTGTGGAAAGTTTTGTCATTGGCAATAATACCACATCTTTTTTTCCATATTTAGCATGAGTAAGGTTGTATCCTGTCCAGCACTAGTACTATAGAAAAAGATGACACTGTACATTATACATTGCATGTAAGAAACTAACCATCACTGGATATTAACCAATAAAATTTTCCTACGCAACTGGATGTTACTTTCTATGATTTGGTGGTACATGTGTATTACATCAATAACAAGTTATTCCTCAGTACATGTAAAATGTTTAGTAAAACATGTGACTGTTTTGGCATTAAAGCCATGCTCTAACAAAATAGATTTGAGGCCATTTTCACTGTCTCTGTTAAATGCTAACTGTAGATGTTTCAGACAAAGTCCACTGTGTGCTAATTTTCTAGCTGTTAGCTTGGTGATGCGTGAGGCCCTTATCAATGGAATGTAAGAATCTGTTAGCAAAGCTGAATTGAATGGAAAAACATCCTTTTCTGAATATTCAAAGTGCGCAAGAAGTTGAAATAGACTTGTGACATCAGCACATGCATTGTGAGCATCATATTCTACGCCAAGTAATTTTGTGACCAATGTTTGTTGTTTATGATTTCCTATGTCTTTAGTTTGAATTTCCTTCTTGCCAATTTTATTGTATCAATGCACCCATAAATATGTAACATGAATTCTGAAAGAAGACTGTGCTGACGTAGTTTGTTCATCAATATGGGAATGTCAAACGAAGCAATGTTGTGACCGAAAAGAATTGGTTTCTTCTTTTTGCTGATAAACTCAATAAATTCTAGGAGTACAATCTGAATATCTCTGCTTTTAACTGGTTTACCATGATGGTACATCTGATCACAAGAAAAATCAAAAGTCAATCCTGTTACTTCTGATGATTTGGGTGAAATAACCTCCCTAGGTGATACATACTCATTAAAAACAGTGGTTCCATCAAATGCAGCCAGCTGAGTTATATCAGACTTCCTTGATAATCCTGGAACAAAAATAAACAAATATTGCATTAATAATTAAAAGTGTATCTATCCCGAAATGTGAGATGACTTGTTCCATATATCAAGTTTGGTTAAATTTTGCTTTAAATACTGTTTTTGTCATATTAATTTTTCTAATTTAAAAAATGATTTAAGCGGCAGCAAGTTTTAAATGGTTGACTCTTTAATAACTTATGGCTTCTTGAAAAGTGCATCCAAATTTATGGGAGTCAAATTTCTTGATTGCAAGAAAAAATGTTTCAATTTCAGCAGGTTCTAATTTTAGCAGTCCACCCTATTTTCACATGAACATTATATTGCAATTTCATTTTCATCTAACTTATTGCTTATTATATCTGTCAAGTTCCTCATGAATAAAGGAAAATTTAAATCAAAGCCTATAGTGTATGCTGTTAAACTGTAATCCATGTCAATTTTATTTTTCATGATGTAAGGGACTTAACTCCCAACAAACATCAGTAATATATCACTTTATTCCAAGATTATCATTGAAGTATTCCCAATACAATGGACGTTTACTACGCTTTATGTTATGTCACTTTCATCTATTTCACTGAATTACAATTACATTGTAAGCTTATTTCACTTACTAACAATAGCAATGTAAGTTTTAAGGTCATGGTAACTTTATTCCAAGCATCAATATTTGATTAAAGAATCACTAATAAAGTCATGAAAGTAGGCAAATCATGTATCTTGTGTGCCATTATTTTAGCCTGATATTTGTGATTCAATTTGTTTGTTTACACTTACCTGTTGTTTCTAAATCAAAAACTACTACTGATTCTTCTCCTCCAAACTTCATCTTCGATGGAATAGTTTCTGTGTCAATATGTTCTTGCACTTCTATTTCTCCTCCATAGGTGTCTCCCTCTTTTACTGATTCTCGCTGATTATCTTTCAATTTCTTGGACTAGAAACAATAAAAAAAACATTTAAGAACAATTATGGAAAAAAGTGATTTAGATCTATGCAAATGCACAGTGGGATGTTTAGAACAATTGCTATTTTAAGTTGAAACATTTAATGTCTCCTTTCAATCAAAATTGAGAGCCAGAGAATTCTCCATCTGTGGGGTTTCAACCAAAATGTTAATAAACTTTAAGACTTGTGGCTAACTTTGATCAAATTTGGCCCAGTAGTTTCAGAGGAGAAGATTTTTGTAGAAGATTACAAAAATTTACGAAAAATTGGTAAAAACAACTATAAAGGTCAATAACTCCAACTGACCATTTTGGTCATGCTAACTTTTTTGTAGATCATACTTTGCTGAATATTATGATGTTTACAGTTTATCTCTATCTATAATAATATTCAAAATAATAACCAACCAGTTGCTTCGCAGGGCGCAGCATTATACGACCGCAGATGTAGAACCCTGAACAGATGGGACAAGTATGGACACAACTTTTAAGTTTGATACAGCTATAAATGTGGATTGTGATTAAATAGTTGACACAACATAGGTTTATGTCAAATTATGATTTTGGACCCTTTGGACCTTAATGTAGACCAATTTGAAAACTGGACCAAAAATTAAGAATCTACATACACAGTTAGATTTGGCATATCAAAGAACCCCATTTATTCAATTTTTGATGAAATCAAACAAAGTTTAATTTTGGACCTACTTGAAAACTGGGCCAATAATTAAAAATCTAAGTACATTTTTAGATTCAGCATATCAAAGAACCCCAAGGATTCAATTTTTGTCAAAATCAAACAAAGTTTAAGTTTGGACCCTTTGGACCTTAATGTAAACCAATTTGAAAACGGGACCAAAAATTAAGAATCTACATACACAGTTAGATTCAGCATATCAAAGAACCCCAATTCTTCAATTTTTGATGAAATCAAACAAAGTTTAATTTTGGACCCTTTGGGCCCCAAATTCCTAAACTGTTGGGACCAAAACTCCCAAAATCAATACCAACCTTCCTTTTATGGTCATAAACCTTGTGTTTAAATTTCATAGATTTCTATTTACTTATACTAAAGTTATAATGTGAAAACCGAGAAAAATGCTTATTTGGGCCCCTTTTTGGCCCCAAATTCCGAAACTGTTGGGATCTCAACTCCCCAAATTAATACCAACCTTCCTTTTGTGGTCATAAACCTTGTGTCAAAATTTCATAGATTTCTATTTACTTAAACTTAAGTTATTGTGCGAAAACCAAGAAAATGCTTATTTGGGCCCTTTTTGGCCCCTAATTCCAAAAATGTTGGGATAAAAACTCCCAAAATCAATCCCAACCTTCCTTTTGTGGTCATAAACCTTGTGTTAAAATTTCATAGATTTCTATTCACTTTTACTAAAGTTAGAGTGCAAAAACTAAAAGTATTCGGACGACGACGCAGACGACACCAACGTGATAGCAATATACGACGAAAAATTAAAATTTTTGCGGTCTTATAAAAACTGCAAAATTTCTTAAAATTACCAATTTAGTGCCAGCAACTCAACAACAGGTTCTCCAATTCATCTGAAAATTTCAGGGCAGATAGATGTTGACCTGATAAACAATTGTGCCCCAGCGGATTTGCTCTAGATGCTTCGGTTTCAGAGATATAAGCCAAAATCTACATTTTACCCCTATGTTCTATTATTAGTAATGGTGGCCATCTTGGTTGGTTGGCAGGGTCACCAGACATATTTTTTTTAACAAGATACCCCAATGATGATTGTGGCAAAGTTTGGTTAAATTTGACCCAGTAGTTTCAGAGGAGAAGATTTTTGTAAAAGTTAACAGACGACAACAACAGACGAATGACGCAAAGTGAAAAGAAAGGCTCACTAGGCCCTTCAGACCAGTCGAGCTAAAAAAGGCCTACCTTTATTGTGAGTCTTTTTCTTTTGAAATTAGTAGTTGACTGTGTTTTCCTAATCTGTTTACGCCTTCGATCCTTTCGAATTCCATGAAGTATGGTCAAATGTCCAGGAGAGAGTAGAGAATTCTTATTCACCTGAAAAGAGTGAAGACATTTGCATGTAATGTATTAAATTGATCTATTTTGAATGATTCATTTACTTTAAAGATATATAAAATTTAGAATGTAGAGAAAAAAGTACAGATCTGAAGAAAAAAAAAATATCTAAAAAAAAACATAATTATAGAATAACTACACATCAATTCACCAATTTGATGTGTAGTTATTCTATAATTATGTTTTTTTTTAGATATTTTTTTTTCTTCAGATCTGTACTTTTTTCTCAACATTCTAAATTTTATAGTGTTGTTTGGTCATGAGTTAAATATTTTTCTCTATTTGAATTTTTGTATTAGTTCTCTTTTTATTACACTGGCAAATGGCATTTTTTCTTCTGAATATAAGGTAGAAAATGTAAGGAACTATATCTTTCACAATTTGTTTTGATCCAACATCATGACAAAACCTACAGTTGTATGGTGTCAGGGGATTGAAATAACAACATTTATACACAGAATTATACGACTTTTAAAACTTTCTTTTTCTCTTTTTACTTTCTCTCCTCTTTTTACCATTATGAAAGCTAGTATTATATTCTATAAACTGTTTGCTTTATATGCATGTCCATTATATTATACTATTATTGTAATTTTATATTGTATTATGGAGATGACTTCATAAGTATGATTTACTTGTGTCTAATCCATTTTGCTTTAATTAAGCAAATAAAATAAGTTTAAACTAAGCATACATAATAAAGCCCCTAAATACATTTACCTTGCTTAACCAACCATAGCCTTCATTCTTTTGCATCACAGCTGAAGACACCCTAGCTTTTAATGATTTAGTCCCTCCATAAAACCTGAAAAAATCCCATAAATAAATGTTCAACATACAAACAAAATAGTTTATGCTCCACAAAAATAAAACACATAAATATGTCTCTCTGTTGCAGCTAGTCCTGGAAAATGACAGTTAGTGGATCGTAACTGTGGGGCATATGCATATAATGGTAAAGGAACTAAGATGAGCTTGAATTCATAGCTATCACAGTCTTCAACATTAATGACATTGACATGATTTTACAAAAAAAATATTCATGTTTTCCATTTTTAATGACAAAGTTAGACATTAAACACCCCAGATTGCATTGAAATCACAGTTACCACACATTATTGGAATACCAGAGAGTGTGTCACTTACAATTTTCATGTGTCTTACAAAAAGTTCTGTTTAAAACTGGAATTGTTTTACTTTGAAATTTTAAATTACAACATTGAAGATAAGGAAAATTTGTGCAAACAAAGACTTCTATTTCATTTTTTAAACAGTTGCAGAGATTTTGACCATAATCAAAAGAAATCCTAAAGTAATGTTAGGCATACCTGTTTTTTGGGGCAAAACTAGCAACACTGTTGTTGAAACTTTCGTTTGACTGTGTTGACCCTAGATTTAACAGCCTATCTGCTCTTTCAATATAATTTTGTGCCAACTTGTCCAGCTCTTCCCTCAGCTTGTCTCCAGAAAGGGCTTTCCCATTGGGTAAATGTTTGAATCTGTAATATTTATAAACAAACAGAAAATGAGATTGCACTGCCACTGGGTTTTTTTCTACACTAATAGCAGAATTCTAAAAATGTTATTCAGTCTAATGATCTTTTTTGTTCTGAACACATCTAAATGTAACTGTAGTAAATATTAATATGACATGTGATCAAATGTGAAAAATTAAATCCTTATCATTAAAGTTTATTTTCAATCCACACTGTACTTTTAGAAGAAAGAAGTTTTGAAAGTTATCAGGTGGGCCAAGACAAAGATGGATACATGATTAATACATAATGATGACAATAGTTCACACAGCCCTACAATTGTTTTAATTATACATATACTTTACTGAACTCTAGGAAGTAAGAACTTGTAAAAAATTATTGCAGCATTGAAACATTAAATGATCACTTCATCAGGCCAGGGATCAATGTTATGGTATAAATTACCTAAATTTAGTTGGATCTTTAACATATGTACACCAAGTTGGACTGCACTGTTCATGGTGTCCAAAAATATGTGGCACTATAGTGGCCAGTTCTGTCTTCATTGATTGTTTACTATTTTGGTGTTTAGAAATAGTATACATAAAACACCGCACTATGTAGGGAATGACTTTTGCTGATTTTAACTGTTTGTAGTTTTTTGACAGACCATATAGACGTTTGGACAGATTTTTCTTTACATGTGTTTTGTCATCTTTTTTAATAATTGAACGAGGCAGTCTTGATTGGGTTGTAGCATCATTATCCGCATGTAAAGTCCCAACCGTATATCCATCCTCAGCAAGCCTTTGGATCATTGAACATGCCATGTCTGGCTCCATACCTTTGCTTGATCCTGCAATACAAAATAAAAATAAAGTCAGTGTGTCCAATAATTTGTAATACTGTGAAAAACTGTTGACAAATTAGAGGTACATTATACACATGATATACATTATCATTATTGACTTTTCTTGAGGTGTACTCAAGGGCTATACACAGACATGGTCACTGGTTTCTTCTGTGGCCAAAGTCTAAAATGAGCCAATGTCTTGTCAGGAAAATATAGTCCTTAGCCATGTTAGCATACCTCAGAATGAGTCATTTACAGATATATTAAATGATAAGGATTTGTTTACTTATATTATATTTTCTGTTTTTCGAAAATGCTCCCTACTTTTTCCAAGGTCAAGCAAAAAAATTAATGAGCGTTCATGTGATTATATTGGCAAACTTTCTGTGAATTTATGATTACTTGGACACCCCCATGAGTGGCCTTTATTACAGTAAACATTAACATGGGGAACAGGAAAGTAATTAATATGTAACTGTTAACATCCCTATACCATATGTACACCTTTAATTACATGTACATGACCTTTTAGTCAACACTTACAACAGGTGAAAGGTGTTGAATTTTTATACAAATAACTATCTAAATTCACGATTATACATCTATTAAATCAAATAACACTATCAATTCGTCTTACAAGGGTTACAAAGACATTTTTCAAAGTTGTCAACTCTTCCCACTACAAGGAAAAATTCAGAACGGGGAGGGAAACTATATGACTACTTGTTCTTTTTAAAGGTGTCAATTCGTCCCTTTACATACTTCATCCCATAATCTTGTTACATTTCTCTTAAAAAAAATGACAGATGACTTTCTCAGTGTGTTTAACCATGTTTGTTTACATTTCAGAAATACCAAACTATTTAAAATCTTGTCTTTTGCTTTGCTCATTGTTGAAGGCCGTACGGTGACCTATACATGTAGTTCTTAATGTTTGTGTCATTTTTGTCTTTTGTGGATAGTTGTCTCATTGGCAATCATACCACATCTTTTTTTTTATATTTGATAAGAACAGTGTAACATTCCCATATACTGTTATTAAAATGTGAGCAAAACTCCTTAAAAAAAATTAAATTGTGTCCATATTTTACGGATGCCCTACATGCACTATAAGCTTATGTATTTTCAGTGGATCATGAAATTCGGGTGGAGTATAATGAAAAATAGCAAAGGCCCTATACATATATTGAAGTTGAACAGTCCACCCCTTATTTTCAATGAGTTAATCATTATTCTATACCTGTCCAGTTAACATTACACTCATGTGGTGGCTTTGGTTCATTTTTTCCTATGTAATATTGGCAAATACTACAATTTCTGGTTCTGACGTCAAATTCTACAACTTTCCCAGTATTAATTCCAATTAGATTTGCATGACCTGAAATAGTATGTAGAAAAGGGAGACTCAATATTATTTCATTTCATTTTTAGCTAACATATTAACGAAAAAGAAGATTTCAAATTGAAAATCTTTGGTGGTTTAATAGAGCATGATACCCTGTTTTTTTAAAAGAATAAATTAAAGTTCAATTTTGTGACAATAACTTCTCAACGTAATTTCATAAATCCATAAAAAACAAGAATGTGTCCAAAGTACACGGATGCCCCACTTGCACTATCCTTTTCCATGTTCCATGGACCATGAAATTGGGTAATAATCTAATTTGGCATTAAAATTAGAAAGATCATACTATAGGGAACATATATATGTACTAAGTTTCAAGTTGATTGGACTTCAGCTTCATCAAAAACTTCCTTGACCAAAAACTTTAACCTGAAACTCCCATTTTCATTTTCTGTGTTCAGTGGACCATGAAATTGGACTCAAAAGTCTAATTTGGCTTTAAAATTAGAAAGATCATATCATAAGCAACAAGTGTACTAAGTTTCAAGTTGATTGGACTTCAGCTTCATCAAAAACTACCTTGACCAAAAACTTTAACCTGAACGGAAGCACAGACAGACGAACGAACAAACAGAGCCACAGACCAGAAAACATAATGCCCCACTACTATCGTAGGTGGGGCATAAAAAGGAGTTTATCTTAATAGATAAATCCCAGCCACCAAAGCTTAAGTGTTATAATAAATGCTCAAAACTGAAAAATCCCCCTTTTTAAAACTTAAAATATGAAATTAATAAATCAACTGCTTCGCCAATCACAGCTTGATACCACCATAAAGGTTCAACCCTGTTTTAAAATAGGACAAAAAGGAACATGATATTTGTACTTGATCATGTGACACAGGTCTGAATTTGGATTGTAATCAAATATTTGACACATACATATAATAGGTTTCTGACAGAGAATAACTGTAATCAAAGACTTAGAATTGGGTAATGATTTGAATTTATATTAATTTTTTTGCTATGGTGCAATACACCATGTGCAGGGGCGTATGCAGCCATTTTTAAAAGGGGGTCCCAACCCAGAGTAAACAGGGGGTAGGGGAGGGGAGGTGGTTCCATCTACATGTATATGCTCCCATTCATATTCAGTCATCGGCCAAAAAAAAGGAGGTCCAACTCCTGGACCACCCCTCCCTTGATCCTCCTATGATGCTGTTGCAAATTGAACTCCCTCCATTTTTTATTGGCAAAAAAAATAAAAAATTTGAAGAAATTTTCTTTTTAGTTTTTAAAATCTTAAATCATAGATTTCTATTCAATTAAAGTAAAGATATTGTCTGGAAACCAAATGTCTTTGGACTTCTCTAGCTGAGTACAACGACAGGGTCAAGGTGATACCAATATACAACCGCAATATAAAAAAAAATTAAAAATGAAATGCAGTTCAAGTCAATGGATATAAACAATTCACAAAATTTTCATGCGAATTTGTTCAAGTGTTTTTGAGTTATTGTCCGACATGGCAATGATCGACAGAGGGACAGACCGACAGACAACTGTATTAACGGGCATATAAAAAAACCAAAACTATTCATTATAATCTTAAAGTAATATCCAGGTTCACATGGATCCTGAACACAGAGGTTTTTTTGAGCAGGTCCAAAAGGCTAAAACCCTAATGTATAAGAGATCAATAAAATAGAAGCCCATCTACACTTCATATCAAAATAACTGATAATATAATTTACCTGTGTGACTATTGTAAGACCAACCAGAACCTCTCTTCTGCCATCCAGCATCGAAGCTTCCCTCTAACTCACTGCACTCTGAACATTCCAGCTCCTCTCTCTGTGCTTCTTTACATGATGCTTCTGCTGCTTCAATGATAACTGGGGCTAGTTCCTTCTGTTTTTTACGTAATGTAGAGGCATCTACTGGAGGAATGTTGCATCCTGTCAGGAAGTTGTTCACATGGCTGGGTCCCATACCTGCATTAATCATGGCTGAAAATGAAAGATTTAAATATTATTTAGTTTCCTAAAAAAAAACATTTACAATATTTGGCTCATACCTGCCAACTTTTCAAATGCCCATGGGGGTTTTACATGAAAGATGGTTCTTATAGTCCTACAAAACCTTCAAAGGGGCCTTCAAATATATTATAATGTGTTTTTTAGGCTTCTTCATGCTTTAACAAGCTCATACCCATTGTTTTCTTTAAAATAGTGGACAAAATTGCTCTTACAAAATTTCCACTTGGGAGGCTCCATGGGGGAAATCCTCCGCAAATAGTGACAGATGGTGGGTCTTTTGTTATGTCCACTATTGAAATTGTAAATGTTTACCCTTCCTTAATTGAAGGACAATATAAGAAATACGGTGCAGTCCAGTGTATCCACTGACCTAAGACTTATGTCTTCACTTCATTCAACTGATAAAACCTTTTACAAAGTAAATAATAAATTGCAGTGAGTACATTTTATATTTCTGACAATGTACATGTATTTTTTATCTTGCAATTTACACTGGTTATACATATTTGAGTTCAGCATTAGTTGTTTAATACCAACAGATTGCCTCTGATTGTTTAAAAGAAATCAAGATAATTGAAACGTGAACTACAGATCTAGTCAGAGGGGACCCCAAAAATTGAAAATGAACAGTTCTTAAGAAATTCATGTATCCATATTTCAGTTACTGATTGCTCAACTTGGAAACATGTACAAATAAAGCAACACAGGGTGTTGATAGTTCATGAGTTGTGGTATATTTGCAATTGGGCCCCTGTAAAATTTGTATGAAAAGTGTTTATATTGATTATTTTTATATTTCCCCATGATCATAGTTAAGTAGTTATCTCTTGAAAACAATCACCATTTGCATTCCTTTTCTATATAATTACCTAAACAAACTTTGTAGTTGATATCAAAGCCTTTGCCGTTGCTCTTCTTCCCCGTTGGTACCAGACTGATGTGTTGACAAGCACTGCTCGGACACGAGATATATAAAAAACTAGCCATCCCATAAATCACCTCATCTTTTATATCAGATAATCTAAGCCATGAACTGCATTTCTCACAGTTCATGGACCTAGCCAGCACATCTAGCTCAACAACCCGTCTTCCTTGGAACCAAGGTTTGGAGGATCCCAGTTCAACATTTTCCCCAACTTCCAAATCAGTTGCATTTACACTTGTAGGTCCTTCTACAAAAACAGCGCCGTAATCATGGTCTTCACCTCGTAATGTTTCCTTACTATTCATTTTTCTCATACGGTCCGCCTTTTTACTTCTTCCTGTGCTAGCCATCTTTCCACGAACACGTTGAGAATACTTGTCGTCTGCCATGTTTGTTGTTTACCGCCGGAGTTTGCAGACGCGGTTCCGGTTCTATATTTACCATGACAATCACGTGACAATTCAAAACATCACGTGACGTAATGTCCTGCTCTACCTTAAAGGCTCAACAATGTACCACTAGAGACGCATACAGGTTATATGTTTCTCCCTAACAGCCTCAATGTCGCACTGGTTGCGAATAACGGTTTTAAAAATCGGGAAACTTTTACAAAATCTTGAAAGCCTATCCATCTACATAAGACTCCCCCCCCCCCCCCTAAACAGCTATTCAAATGCATACAAATAGCATCATTGGCATGATTTGCTTGTTTATTAATTTTGTTGTTTACATTTTCTCGTTATCCATTAGTCTTTATATCATAGCCTATCTTAAATGCTTAATGCAAAGAAAGTGGTCCTTGGTGGCTGAGTGGTTTATTGTTCATGTGGACCTTATGATATTTAGACCGGACCAACCAACCTAAATTATATTAAAGCACCAAACTTTATTTTCTTACCACTATACGCATACATGTCATTCTTTGTGCAGGTCCCTTTTTTTAGATTATTTTGTAGACCAAATGATAATGTCTGGTAGAATTGATTTTTCGCAAAAATGCACGGTAGGTATAATGTCCGGCTAGGATCGTGGTTTTTCGAGTGATTTGGTCCATATTTTACGGGTGTAGTTCGGGTTTTTCGAGTGATAAAGCATGCGATAAGTTCAATTAACGGATATTTCGTAATTGTAACAGTTTTTAATATTACTACCCATCTTATATTGAATACTATGTATGTTTTGATCAACAAAGAAGCTCAACTTCCTTGTGTTTAATAAATAAATCAGTGTTTGTTATTGTCTAGGTTTTTTCGAGAGCAACTGTGAATTCGTCCGGGTTTTTAGACAAATGGTCCGGGTTTTTTACAGAAAATTTGAAGGCATTATAGGCTTTAAAAATGACTTTTTTTCTTAGTTTATAACTGTAATTAAGTGAAGGACAATATCGTATATTCCCAATAAGTCATTAAAAACATATCAAAATGCATGAATCTTTTTCAATTTAATGCAAATATTCTGTTTGGAGAGCGTTATACAACTACTTTCCAGTGTTCATTTAGAAATAAGTTGATCCTTAACAAAACGGTGTCAAGAACATTATGCAGGGATTTCATATTCATTTTAACTTCATTTCATGCTACTTTTCTTTTACAGTTAATAATATTTCTTGTGGTGAACTCCGGAGATTAATAAAAGAAACCTATAAATAAAAAAACATACGTGTAGTTTACTCGGTAACCGTTGCATAGTTCGGAATAACAATTGTGACATGGTTATTAACTATATTAATTTCTATGGAGAATTCGGCCATTGTTAACCTTCCCCAAATGGCTGCCCATTATATGATGCATTGCTTGTTGAGCTCAAGCGAAGTTACCAACAAAGTACCAGTTCTGCAACTCTACATACTCTACCTGTTTACTTTAAACATTAATCTTCACGTGTTGGGTTAAACACAGTTAAAGACTAGAAAACTTCGATACATTAGAATAAACTAATTTTACCTACTACGCCATTTGCCTTTCCCAAGTCAGAAGCCTGGAAATCCGCGGTTGATGATTTTGATAGTTTGTCAAAAAATTAAAAAAAATGTTTGTAAATTTAATGGGTTTTTTTTCGGTTTTTTTACCACTGTTTTAAATTTTATGTCTGTTTTCGTTTCTAAAGTCTGATTTTGATTTTTACGTCCTTCTCGGCTTTTTTTTTAAGTTTGTTAAATTTTGCACGAAAGTCATCTCCAATGTAGTTTTATTTCACCAATCATGTGGTTCTAATTTCTACGTCACACCTACAAAAGATCGATCATGACATCTTATATTGACGGAAATATTATAATAAACTTATTAAAGTTGCATTCTCCCTTCGGTGACATTTAAACTTTCCATATTGAAAACCAAATACCATAAAAAGAGAAGACAAAAGAACCTGCGCCTTTAAAGGTCGTATTTCAAAAAATTTACTAAGTACATTTTACACACAACATACAGTATCAAGTGTTTATCATCATAGATACACACTCTTGCAAAACACAATCCATGAAGTCATTGTTTAACTTAAATTACAAGTTCAAATGTTTATAATGCTGTTCATATTGTTTTTCCGCCCTTTTATAAAAGTCAGAAATTTGGTAATAAAACACACGTATAATTCTTCCTAAAACATCCGCACAAATTATTTTCGATTCCAACGTACCAGTTAAGATCTATTTATGCGTTCAATTTTAAAAGTAAGATAGGTTTACTTTAGATGGATTCAAACTGAACTATAAGTTACTGTACCTCTTTTTGTGTTGTAGATGACTAGACCGAACGATTTAAGATCAGCGTTTTTATTGGGTTTCAATCGATCTAAAGTGCACCGCTCTAGTTTAAATCGATCAGAGTGTCCAAGTGTGAACGGGATCTGACCTTGACTTCATTATTCAGCTAACATTAATTTATCACTAAGTTCAACCATGAAGTTATCATATTTTATATGTAAATATTACTTTGAATGCATGGTTCACGGTGAAATAGGCACGTCCGTATATGGTGCGTGAATGTGTTTATAGGGACGATTCTCTCTATTGTATCAAAGTAATTGAAAATTGTTTTTTTTTTTAATAAATTCGTTGAATACTGATGTTAATTTAAACCCATTAAACGTTAATATATTTGACATTTAATTTATTATGATTTTTGTAATTCAAAGATTCGTACTTAATCGTGCTGTATAATAAACGATTCAAGTTATTCACTGAGTGGAAAATGACTCAAAAAAGGTCAGGAACCTTTGGGATAGTTATGACATGGTAGTTACAAATGTTGGCCAGATAAAAAAAAACCAACATATTAATACTTTAAAAAAAAGACAGTATGTACACTTAAGAGATATATCCTGCCGAACTCACTTAAAATAGAGATGAAACTAACACATTGAACATTGCTTTTTCCTGGATCCTGGTAACTATAACTTTTACGAGAAGTTCAATACCAACATGTATGACAAAAAGAGACGATTTTTCATTTATTTTTGTTAATCATCCATGTTAAGATGGTGACGTTCTCCGCCTTGTCACCATCTTTAGGTGTTTATATATCTCAACTTGTATACAATTCGTTGGTGTATGTAACAAAGTATTTGATTTCAACGAAAGCAATCTCTGTATTACTAAAACAAAATATTCCACCAGGGGATCGTCATCAAGGGCCATTGGAAAGAAGAGAAGGACGACCAGCAGGAAAAGAAGGACAGGGAGTGCGGAACGAAGCAATCGCACAAAAGAAAGACGGAGTTGAAAGGGAAAGTATGGTCAATAAAACACAGGAAGTGGGACACAAAAATCATACAATTTGGCTGTGTCAAAACTTTATAATTTTAGATCATCTTACAAATTGAAACAGCATTGGCCAGTGCCAGTCAATGATTTGCTATATCTTATAGCTTTTTTCAGTACAAAGTCTTTCTGGTGATACAATATCATCTTATATATCTGGAGTTTCATACCATCATAAAATACAAGGCATACAGAATGATACCAAATTCTTTATAATTGGCAAGTCATTAGAAGGAATAAAAATAGTTCAAGGAGGGAAACGTAATGACATTAGAGCACCAATTACAGTGCAATTGTTATCAGATATGATAGGTTGTTTTAGATAACGTATTTTTTATTTTAGTTTCTTGTGTATTACATAATTCGGAATTTAGAATGAGGTCCGAGACTACAATTATTTCGTAGTGCATTTCTTTTAGAACATATATGAAAATTAAAAAAATCCCACCTGCGCTTTCTCAAAGAAACTTTTACAGTGTGTTGTACTACTTTTGGGACAAATTATATCAAAATTATAAAAAACTTCATCGGCTCTAACTCAAAATATGGACAATTTTATGTTTAGAGCGTCTTGAAATCTTTTGACAGCTTCCGAAGTGCTAATTTTTAACCTTTTTCAGCTGGACCAAATCAGTACTTTTCTTTAAAATTCTGGACCCAAATTTTTTTACAGTGTAATTTCATCCCCCTACTTGCAATTTGAAGCATGACACATGGAGAAATAAATTTGGAAGGGGTATAGAAATTAATGGCAAGTAACCAACTGTCAACACTAGGGACTATATTTGTACGAAAATCAAGGGACGACAATTGTGGTCTCAGACCATGACGTCCATTATCACTGTTCTAGAATACATATT
Source organism: Mytilus edulis (assembly GCF_963676685.1). Taxonomy (NCBI): domain Eukaryota; kingdom Metazoa; phylum Mollusca; class Bivalvia; order Mytilida; family Mytilidae; genus Mytilus; species Mytilus edulis. Next base: position 33,961,553 of record NC_092346.1, read on the forward strand.
TCTTTAAGGGGCCAGCTGAAGGACGCCTACAGGTGCAAGAGTTTCTCGCTACATTGAATACTCATTGGTGGCCTTCGGTTGTTGTGTGCTCTATGGTCGGATTGTTGTCGCTTTGACACATTCCAAATTTCCTTTCTCAATTTTAAGAATAAATATGAAGCTGCTTTATTATCAGCAGTTTTTTTCAGTTGCCTTCTTTGGTTTGCTAAGGGTAGGGGAAATCACTACTTCAAAAACTAAGTCTGTTAAAATGGCTTCAACTTAACAATTTCGGATATTTTAGTTAAGAAAAAGTCCTGGAGCTAAGAGTAAGGTGGTCAAAAACTGACCAAAAGGGAAAGTCCGTTACTTTACTGATACATGAGAACAGAAAAAAACTACTGTCTGATACGACTCACTAACGAATACTTAAAGGTATACCTACCTGTAACAAAACAGATGTGTGTATTCAATACAATGGTATGCCTTGAACTATATACCAATTCAGCAGTATCCTGGAACAGTCTTCACATTTTCATCATATTAGTAAAGTTCATTTTAGGTCACATAGTTTTTGAATTGGCGGAGCCACGGAACTATGCAGACAGGGGGTCTCAGTGGAGTTAATCGTGAAATTAGTCAGATGGAAATCGCATGCTTATTCTCGCTATATTAGGTTGTAATTTTTCTAGTTTCAAAAGGCTAACAAGTTTTCAAAGGTCCAAAGATTTTATGGATCGTTGGAAGTTCCCTTGTTCATTGGGACAATATAGAGGCGAAGAAATATAGTATTACCAACCTCGCATTTGAGTCGAACTGTGTTACAACATACTGGATTGGGCAACCTGGTTTACAGATTAACGATGTGAACTCCCTACTGGATGCAAAAAGACATTGTTTACCTTTTCTTAATTTTATTATTATTCACTGTGAAGCTAATGATTTGACAGCTTAAGAATTGACAGGGAAGGGTTTAATTAAAATGTAAAATGTTTTATCCCACGTTACCAGGCTTTATCTAAAAGTGTTATTATGATATGGTCTTCAATGCTACAGCGCAGATATTGGCATTTTGCATCCTTTAATGCAGGTGTAATAATCGAACAGAAGAGAAAAAGAGTGAAATCAGTGGTCAAAAACTTTGGAATGGAAAACCATTTCACATGAAAACATTAGTGCAAGTGAAGTGTCTTTATACAGAACAGATGGAACTGATTTATCACAAACTGGAAGAGGGGAAAAGGGGGGGGGTGAGTCTTTCCTACGCACAACAAAATCAACTTTTCAGATGCTTCAATAATGAAAATTTTGTGGAGGTGAGACCCAAGTCAAATTTGGTAGCTGACGGGCTTTCGTGTGGCGGTCCAGGGAGACTGGTAGAGATTGAGGGATTATTTCACTCGTCCCTTACACTAGGCCTGACAAGTTCTACAATTTGCAGGTTTTGAAAATGTGGTTAGTGGTAACGGTGGGATCTTCAGATGGGTATATCTCGGACCTACTCCACCGTATCTTATAGAGGGAGGGCCTACATATGACAACAGGTGTGGCACTAATAACTGAAGCATTGGTAAAATAAGTGTGTCCACCTGTCACTCCCCATGGTAGGTGGTGGTGTAACCGTGTTTAACTCCCAGGGGTTTAATGACACTATGTTAACATAGGTCAGCTGATAGCCATTGTGTATAGGTAATTGGTAGTCACCCTGGAGCCTCAACAAAATATTTTAGAATACTCTGTAGCCTAAGTAATGCCACAAAGTAAAAATGTACAAAATGGATATTCTAGTCATGAAAATGTAAATACAATTGCAAGTTGTTGTAATAAAATGTATGTGTAATAAGAATGATAGTTGTAAAAGTTATAAATGAAAAACAAAGGATGGAATTTCTACACAAATGAGGATAATATACAAAACGTCTGTAGTATTTTAAATTTGGTACTTGTGAATTACAATTAACAACAGACAAAGAGAGACAACACTAAATCAATTTTTAATCACTTTGTCTCTGTTTTTTATCCCTATTTGTGACATGTTTACCTACTGTGTATGTTTGTTTTGTTCACGCAGCATTATCAATATTATTAAATTTGATGCGACTGGCGTACAAGTGAGAAGTTAGAGCTATAAAACCAGGTTCAATCCACCATTTTCTACATTTGATAATGCCTGTACCAAGTCAGGAATATGACAGTTGTTTTCCATTCATTTGATGTTTTTTGTCATTTGATTTTGCCATTTGGTTAGGGACTTTCCGATTGAATTTTCCTCGGAGTCCAGTATTTTTGTGATTTTTAGTTTTTTGGACACATTTCCCATTTCCATTCTCAATTGTATTATATACTTTAAAATTATAAATTAGTACACATATACAAAGGGGGAAAACTGCAAGTTTGTTGTCTGGATTATGCTTCATGTTATTCATTAAAGGTACAAAATAAAATATTTATATACATTTTTCATTCTTTTATCTATCTTTTCAAACGGTAATGACGACAAAACAGGTGCTTTGTTTAGATTTGACAATTTTACACTATAAGGTATTGGTGAAATTTGCATTCAGAATGCAGAACATTTTGTTTTGTCACACGTGACCAGAATATTGTTTTCATCAAATTGGGGTTCAGGATATTTTTGAGAAAAAAAACATAACCCCCTTCCCCCTGGAAGTTAAATGGTCGTTCCCTAATGACTCAGCAAACTACAATCACTGAGAGGGATTTTGACCTGGGAATATAAAAAACCTAATCAAAGAATGTTCGCAGTTACTCAAAGCAAGCTACACGCAAGTATCAAACCTGCTTACATCAATATATGTTGATGAATGATATACTCCTGTCTTTTGATACGTTCTCTTGTTTTACTTAAAACAATAAACGTATACTAGTAGTATGGTATGGAGAAGGAACTTACTCTCGTCTTTTGATACGTTCTCTTGTTTTTCTTAGAACAATAAACGTATACGAGTAGCATGGTATGGAGAAGGAACTTACTCTTGTCTTTTGATACGTTCTCTTGTTTTACTTAGAACAATAAACGTATACTAGTAGTATGGTATGGAGAAGGAACTTACTCTTGTCTTTTGATACGTTCTCTTGTTTTACTTAGAACAATAAACGTATACTAGTAGTATGGTATGGAGAAGGAACTTATTCTTGTCTTTTGATACGTTCTCTTATTTTACTCAGAACAATAAACGTATACTAGTAGTATGGTATGGAGAAGGAACTTACTCTCGTCTTTTGATACGTTCTCTTATTTTACTTAGAACAATAAACGTATACGAGTAGTATTGTATGGAGAAGAAACTTACTCTTGTCTTTTGATACGTTCTCTTATTTTACTTAGAACAATAAACGTATACTAGTAGTATTGTATGGAGAAGGAACTTACTCTTGTCTTTTGATACGTTCTCTTATTTTACTAAGAACAATAAACGTATACTAGTAGTATGGTATGGAGAAGGAACTTACTCTTGTCTTTTGATACGTTCTCTTGTTTTACTTAGAACAATAAACGTATACGAGTAGTATTGTATGGAGAAGGAACTTAGTCTTGTCTTTTGATACGTCCTCTTGTTTTACTTAGAACAATAAACGTATACGAGTAGTATTGTATGGAGAAGAAACTTACTCTTGTCTTTTGATACGTTCTCTTATTTTACTTAGAACAATAAACGTATACTAGTAGTATGGTATGGAGAAGGAACTTACTCTTGTCTTTTGATACGTTCTCTTATTTTACTAAGAACAATAAACGTATACTAGTAGTATGGTATGGAGAAGGAACTTACTCTTGTCTTTTGATACGTTCTCTTGTTTTACTTAGAACAATAAACGTATACGAGTAGTATTGTATGGAGAAGGAACTTACTCTTGTCTTTTGATACGTTCTCTTATTTTACTTAGAACAATAAACGTCTATTAGTAGTATGGTATGGAGAAGGAACTTACTCTTGTCTTTTGATACGTTCTCTTGTTTTACTAAGAACAATAAACGTCTATTAGTAGTATGGTATGGAGAAGGAACTTACTCTTGTCTTTTGATACGTTCTCTTGTTTTACTAAGAACAATAAACGTATACTAGTAGTATTGTATGGAGAAGAAACTTACTCTCGTCTTTTGATACGTTCTCTTGTTTTACTTAGAACAATAAACGTATACGAGTAGTATTGTATGGAGAAGGAACTTACTCTTGTCTTTTGATACGTTCTCTTATTTTACTTAGAACAATAAACGTCTATTAGTAGTATGGTATGGAGAAGGAACTTACTCTTGTCTTTTGATACGTTCTCTTGTTTTACTTAGAACAATAAACGTATACGAGTAGTATTGTATGGAGAAGGAACTTGCTCTTGTTTATTGGTACATTCTCATGTTTAAGGAAAAACTGAAATATCTGAAATATTTGTGACTGTGACTAACAAAAAGAACCCTGATGCGGCTTTTATGATTTCGTATGATTTCGTATTATAACGTCGTAAAGTTAAAATTTAAACGAGCACCTGTTTTGTCGTAATTACCGTTTTGAAAAGATAGATAAAATAATGAAAATTGAAATGCGTAATAAGAAGCGAAATCCAGTCACAAAATTTGCAATTGTTCCCCTTTGTATACTTTTATGTATATTATTCCATTTTTTCAAAAGCAATCATTCTCATTTTTATTTTTTTTATATCGAATTACTACATGTACTAACTACAGGTACATGTAGTAAACATACAATACTTTATAGTATATCGGGCTAAGAATTACTCCAGCTTTCTTTCATGTTTTATATTAGGTGTTATGATGAGGCAGATTTCACAGCAGAACTGTGGTTTTAACCTTACCATAGGCGCATCCAGGGGAGGGGGCTGGTTGCCCGCTCAACTGATTATTTGTGTGATTTAATACTAACATCGACTGATTTCTGAAGAACATATTTAATTTGGCAAACCAAAACTGTCTTTATTATCAAGCCCTTTTTTGGTAATATGTTTAATACTATTTACCTATATTGACTTTTTTTGGCGCAATTAAAATAGGGTTTGTGGCGCAAATAAAAAAAATGTTTGTCGCAAATGAAATGCCAATTTGCGCAAAAGAAAAGTTGCAATTTTTTTAACCTGTTTTACATTTGTCACTACAATGTCATTGCTATCATACAGGTCGCTGACCACTTTTCCAGTCAATGAAAAAAAGAATCGTGACTAATACAGCATAATTAAGTATTTTATAGCGGACTCTATGAAGCGTTAATCATGAAAGAAATTAAATGATCAATATATAACGGAACGTTTAGGATAAGTCTAAATTAACCTTAGCGTTTTAAGAATTTATATAAAAAAAAAAAAGATTTCAATTACGTTCAAATTTGGTGAAATAGAAAAAACAATCGTCACTATATACTCATTCATACAAATTTAAACATGACTATTTACCGTGAACCATGAAATTAACATTGAAATATTAGATATGATAACTTAATGGTTGAACTTAGTGGTAAATTAATGTAAGCTGAATTAATGTAGTCAAAATTTAACTATGAACTCAAATGTTAAACTACGAGTTGAGGCTTATGTAATCATAAACGAATTTAGAGTGTCCATTTGACAGAGCCCTATAGCGTTTCGGCGACCAGAATAAAACGATGTCATAACAAATAAGGAAAAATGTTTGTATTCATAAGAAAAATATCATAACTATTTAAGCAACAAATTATTTCTCTTAAATCAATATCCGTATTTAACGAACAAGCGATTGCAATAAAAAAACAACAACCAAAACATGATATTTCCATTGTTTACTGTGTATGAGTTGTACTAATGTGGCACTGTTATTCCTGCTTCCCTCGGCCTAAAATACAATCGTTAAAAAAATCAACAATTTCATTATAGCTAAGTAGATGAAGGACAGGTTTTGAATTGAAAAAGTGAGATTTGTTTAATTTTAAAATACACATGAGGTTTGAAACTTTTCTACAATATAATTGTTTATATTATTTAGAGTATAATAAAATATGTTAGAAATTGCCATTTAGAAGAAGGACAATTTTAGAATACAAAAAAAATCCAACAAAATCCCGTTCAGAACCCTATAATATAAGTCACATTCTTTGCAATTGCTGAAATGTACTTAGTCTTTTTTTTTTAAACAAATCCTGTTCAGAACCCCATAATGTAAGTCACATTTTTTGCAATTACAGAAATGTACTTAGTTTATTTTTAAAAGCAAATCCCGTTCAGAACCCCATGATGTAAGTCCCATTTTAGTTTTAAAAATACTTTTAAAAGTGTAGGCACTTTTTTTCTTCTCTCTTTTTATGGTATTTAGTTTCAATAAAAAGTTTAAATGCCAACGGAGGGAGAACGATTACTTTATAAAGTTCATTTTTAGGTGTCATACCACCAATTACTCCCTCCAATATTTAGAACGTATGTGAAAGTAGCCCTACTCTGACACAAAATTGTGCTTTTGATGTCCTTGTTTACTTAAACTAACCAACAAATTTGCCGAAATGAAACTTTTGGTGAAAGAGAAATATATCTAGACCATTTTGAGCCAAAAATTTACTTGTCTATGAGTTTGCATTAAAAATTGAGGATTAATGCGCTCCATAGTATACTAATTTAAGATTTACAGAAAACCAGGGGTTATTTTTGGAGTACCTCTGTTCGAAGGTCAGTTTTTTTTTGTTAGAAGGCTTTAAAGGTATAGTGAAAATTGACATGTAGAAAGCTGATACATGTACAATTCAGGATATACCTAGTTTCTATGATGTTAAACTTAAGATAAAATATTTAGAAAGCTGTGAAAATTGCAAAATTTGGTTGAACAGATAGAGACTTTTAAGTGGTGGTATGACACCTATATCCTTGAACGATCTTGCTTAGGAATTAGAACTACATGATTAGTAAAATAAAACTATAAAGGAGATATCTATAATTAGTTTTTGATGTTTTATAAAATGAAAACTATTGGCAGCCTTTAGGGCAAAATTGAACAAAGTTATAAAAAAAGCCCAGAGTGACGTTAACATTAAAATGAGACTTTGGAAACAAAAACCAACATTTCATTTCGGGGAATTTTATAGCTGATTATGCGGTATGGGTTTTGTTAATTGTTGAAGCCCGTACGGTGACTAAATTTGTTTATATCTGTGTAATTTGGTCTCGTGTAGAGAGTTGTCTCATTTGAAATCATGCAACATCTTGTTTTTTATATAAAAATTTAAACAGAGGTCAAAAAAGAAGAATAAGTCAACAAGGACATCAGACATCAAATTCAAAAACATTTTTTTATTTAATTTTTGGAAACGCTATAAAAAAAATAACAACAAGTGGTATGATTGCAAATGAGACAACTATTCAATGAAATTCAAATGTAGTGGATGTGGGCAATTTTGGGCAACCGTAAGGCTTTCAGTAATTAAAAAGAAAAACATTACCGTTTAGTCGGCTTTAAAATGACCCCAACATGAAGTATAAGAAGCAATTCGGTGCTTTTAACCAGTTTATAAACTACTATCAAGGAACTTATCGTCAATTTATTTCAAATAACATATGAAAACAGTTAGATTACCTATTTTTGGAGATAACAAAAATCATTGGATGATGTAGATGAATTACGTTCTTTTGGTGTTCTTTTTGATTCGGTTGACAGGTTTGTCTTTTCCACTCTTTATGCTTGACTTCAACACAATCTTATCAAACCCAAGTTTTCTTAACTAATTATATGGTCGTTTGATAAATCTGGTAGCAAATTTAAATTTATTCCCTGCAATTCTTGTGAAGCCTTTGTTCTCGAATAAGAAATATGCTAGAAATACTTACTGGAGGTGTGTAATGCAAGCACTTAATTTTCTCCTTGAGAACAGTTTGTTTGTATTACTGTGGGCAACAGTTGTGCCCCTTGATTAGCAGACTTATTTATTTGCTGCTTTGAATTACAATTTATGACCAAACTCAGTAAAGAACCAACAAATTCTATTTAGTTTATAAATTTGATAACACTTACTATTATCTTGGTGATACTTTTATTACGTTAAATAATCAAGAATTCTCTAACTATACTGCAGAAATTTACTCAAAGGCATTTTCTTTTAATAAATCAAATACTTACAGAAATAATATTCCTTTTCTAGATTTAGAAAAATTCTAGATTGACAAAAAATTACGACAAAGGGGATGATTTTTTCCTATTTTATTTACCCTTTTTAGACGTTGATGTTCCCTTTGCACCGTCTTACAGTGTTTTTATGACCTAACTAGTTCGCTATGCTAATGTTTGTAGTGACGTTATAGATTTCAATGAACGCTATCTATGTATTCCTTATAATTTGTAAATTCAGAGATTTCGTTATCACAAATTACGTAAAACCTTTAGTGAATTCTTACGTAGATACAAAGATGTTGTCTGCATGTTTGTCTGTACCGGTAAAAAACCTATTTAAAACGAAATATCTTAAATTTTGCGTTGATGTTGTACACCAATGTGTAGGATGAAATTTGAAAAAAATAGGCAGGACAGGAGTTTTGAGTAAAAAAAAGGCAGGATGTGACGCAAAAAAAAAAAGTCAGGACGACAATTTAGGTAAAAAAAGTCAGGATAAACTAAAAAAAAAAAAAAAAAGGCAGGAGCGATAAGGGTGAAAAATAAAAAGGCAGGACAGATATTACAGCTAAAAAAAATGCAGGAAAAAATTTTGTATCCTAGCCCCCCCCCCCCCCCCCTAAAAATCAAATGGTAGCTCCCTAACCCATTGACGGCCTTCGATGTTGTTTACTCTATGGTCGGGTTGTTGTCTCTTTGACGCATGCCCCCTTTCCATTTTTAATTCTATTTTAATAAAGTTTAACTTATTCTAAAAGGAATTACATAGTATGCAACACTGTCATTAAATCTTTCAATATTTTTTTTTTTTTTTGTGTATTAATATTGAACCAGTTATTAGTAAATAGAACCATACTAAATATTTTACATATATACCCTCACGGTACTACAAACTGTCGATACCTATAATAGTGTAAAATTGCAAAAGGTCGTGTTTTTAGTGACGTCTGTACACTAAATCCATTGAATGTTGAATGTGTACTGATTGATATTTAGTCCTAGATCAATGATTTTTTTTATTAGTTGTTATTGTCTTTAACTAACTGTCAGTATCTATGAGCACTCTCATATCTGTACTAAGTGTCGTTTTGTTTTTAGAATAATAAGTAACAGGCCACTCTGTGCTTTTGTTAGATTTGCTAATGTATTTCTATGCGTATCCATCTGGTGTATCCCTCTGGTGTATCCCTCTGGTGCATCCATCTGTAAGGCATTTTCGACTGAGTTTTATAGTTTGTTCTTATGTTTAACTGTCACACCATATTCAAGGTTAAGGATACGTTCTAGAATGATGTCAGATCTATCAGATCTCCATGTTCGTTGTCAATACCATAATATAACATTAATGCTGTGGTGTAGTGTAGTACTGGACTACTAACACAAAGGTTCGTGCTTCGGTCCCCGTACCGGTGAGTAAATTTCAGGGACTGAATTTTCGGCTCTCCCTCGACACCATTTGCGAGTATGGTCTTGAGAAACGATGATAGTCGTCGGAAGGAGACGATAAATGGCTGACTCATGTTAAGAGAGAGTCATATCTCTTGCACGTCAAAAAGTAAAGGAAAACAAGTCCACAAGACACTATACAGAAAACTAGACATTTAACAAGAACTCCTCAACCCCCTGAAACATGGACAGGAGGTTTTATGAAAAGGTGAACGATATCTGCTCAACCAGAAACACCTGTCGTGTTATGCAACATGACCAAATTGATTTTCTTCCTTTATACAGACTTTAACCGTTGTATATGTTGCTATTTTTTTTTATTTTCAGACTTTTTCTACTAATATATTACAATACCGTTATTTCCAATTATATTGCGTTTGTCATATGTGTGTTATAGTTTTCAAACTCATTTATCGTTCAGTTTCCGTTTAACTAGATGCAGATAGCACAAAGTACACTGAATGGAACGTGTCAACACGCAGCCTGTGTGACGTATGCCCCTTTTGCAGCCACATATATTCGAAAAGGTATCTTCTTTTACAGATAGGGCGTATAAAGATAATTTGATTTAGATACTGACAACTTAGATAAGAACCATTATCACTATTTAAAAAAATTGTCCTTTGGTCTTGTTGACTGATAGTTTCCTAACTCATCGGAGTCGAGTGGTATGAAAAATTATCAATGAAAGTAACAACGTCGTCATAGGTACAATAGCGATAAATTATCATGGGTCATCTCAACTCAATTGCTTTTCTCACTCTCAAAATTGGCATGGGGGAAATGGCTATAAGACACCGGTTCGAGCGCGAAAATCAATCTCGTTTAGATGATCAACGATAATTTATTAAAAAAAAACTAGTGTATGATCAAATAGGTCATCAGAATACTTGTAATAGCACAGTCATATCCCGATACATGGATAAATGATTAACTTTTCTTTTACTCGGTTGTTACTTTCGCGTAGGTATCTAGAATTATTTATCTGTATAAATTAACATGCAAATCTACCTACGCTCAAACTCTAATATTATGTTTTGTATTGACGATAATTTAATAAAAGTATTTTTCGTAAATAGACTTTTTATGGTTATATTAGGAACTTCTCGTAAATGGACGCAATTAAACAAGCCATCCATGTTGATTTCACATATATATCTTTATACGTTGATGATCAATTTACATCTTTAAAATTGAAAATGACTGATGAAATAATGACAGCATAATGAAAAAAGTTTTAAAATTGGTCATGCTATTCATAAAGCTTTTTAAGTAATTTTGTGATTTGGAGCCTACTATTTGTTTCATTCACGTATGCATACTTTTGGCAATAGGTCTATTTTGTATGGATCAAAATGGGTTGTTAAAGAAATGTATGACTTTTTTGTGTTTTTTTTTCTTTTCATGTTTTAATAATTACATCAGATGTATGTTTCATTATAATACGTTATTCTGATTGGCTAACTAGCAATCTCATGATATTCCTTAATCAATTGCATTACACAATGCAACGTTTCATTCATGATGACACGAGGTCCCACAATAAAGTGCACAGAAAAAAAAAACTTGATAAAAGGCGTGTTTTCATGATCCTATAGGTAAAAATGTAATTATAAGTATTGAATGCTTTTTTTTGTAACTTTATAGGGTTGTAAAGGCGTTGACCGTGCGCACATTTTTAGTATGAAGCGCTTCCGTATAATAGCGGTATTGTAATATATTAGTAGAAAAAGTCTGAAAATAAAACAAAATAGCAACATATACAACGGTTAAAGTCTGTATAAAGGAAGAAAATCAATTTGGTCATGTTGCACAACATGACAGGTGTTTCTGGTTGAGCCCGTAAGAAAATTTACGCCTTGCTTATTTCAATTTACGCAAGGTTTACTGCTTTTTTTCTACGCCCGTAAGGACTACAAATTTACGTTTCCTGCTCCCTTCCGCCTGGATCTACTAGACACGTTACTACCACTTACGCCTGGTTAACGCCTTATTTCAAGGCGTAATACGCGCCTTATAATTTCGTACGGGTCCTTCCGTTTAGAATACCAAGAAATTTCTTGAATCTATACTATTAAACGAGAAGACCTCATTTTGTGTGTCGCTTCTCTTCCTTGCCCAATAAATTAATCATCATACCTCTGTGTCCTATTAGGTACCATGTATAGTCGCATTTGTCAACCATTCTTATGATTATTCAGTTTGGGTTATTCTGGGAGAAAAAGGGGGAAAAATGCGTCCGGATATTTTTCCGTCATTGGACGAAATTTTAAGTCAGACTAGACTTCCGGTTTGCATTTTTCTGTACTTTGAACATACAAAGACTATGAATGAAGTGTATTTGCTATCTGCTATTTTTTTCAAGTTTACTATCCATGACGGACACAGAGTTTATTAAATAGAGAGGGTATATATAATATGTCAATGACCGTGTGCATCGATTTGTAAACTGAGGATTGATAGTTAAAAGCAAATACATATAAAAAAGAAGATGTGGTATGATTGCCAATGAGACAACTGTCCACAACAGACTAAAATGACACAGACATTAACAACTATAGGTCACCGTACGGCCTTCAACAATGAACAAAGCCCTCCCGCATAGTCAGCTACATTTTATAACAGGACCCGATATGACAATGTAAAATAATTCAAACGAGAAAACTAACGGCCTTATTTATATAAAAAAAAAATGAACGAAAAACAAATATGTAACATATAAATAAATGACAAACACGTGCACTGAATTACAGGCAGGCACATACATTAATAATTTGGCGGGGTTAAACATTTTAGCGGGATCCCCCCCCCCCCCCCCCCCTAACCTGGGACACTCTATTTATAATTGAATGTTCATAATATACAGATAAACACTAACATTATTGAAATTAATAGAAACAAAAAAATGGAATTTTGGAGACAAAAAATGAGGAGCCGGGTTGGAATAACAATTGTCATGTCCCATAGTACCTATGACTGTTGATATCTTTTCTGGAATTCTCCAGTCATAAAATCTTTTACAAAAATTCATTGGTTCACTAAGTATATTAAATAGAGAGGGTCTATATGATATATCAATGACCGCCGTGGATTCTCCCGTCATTAAATCTTTTACAAAAATTCATCCTACAACACTTTACATACTTTCAACCACGCTCTGAATGCCCGCGATTTAACGGGTGTGTTCTAGCATTTATCATCCTTGCTTAACGTATTTCAGTTTGGGTTATTTTGCATGTTTTGGGAGGAATATGAAAATAAATGCGTCCAGATATTGTTTCCGTCATCGGACTGACTTTTTGAGAAATATAAAAGACTTCCGCTGCCCTTAAGGCCTGTTTTAAAATTAAACATAATTTGCATATATAATAAGTACTTGTGACAGGACACTAATTATTATTTATGCGTTTTTCTGTATACTATGATCATACATATACTATAAATAAAGTGTATTTGCTATTTACTATTAATTCCAATAGTTAACTTTCCACCGCGGTCACTGATATAATTCTGTATACTACATACTACTACATACATATACAATGAATAAATTGTATTTGCTATGATTTACTGTAAATTCCAATGGTTTACTGGATGGATGGGTGGGTTGGGGGGGAGCTCTTTACTATTCACGGCGGTCACTGATATATTTTATATAATTTATCAGTGACCGTTTATAGTAATTATAGTTTATATGTATGTTCATAGTATACAGAAAAACAGAAGGAATAAAAATCGGTATTTGGAAAAAAAAGGGGGAGGGCAAAAAAAATGTGCCCAATCCGCAAGTTCCTTTAACTTTTGATACATCTCCTGATATATTGCCCGGATGTACTAGCAGGCAGTCATGCTTTTTTAGCTCCTGCAAAATCTCAAATTATCAGGACTTAGGCTAGCATGTAAACTTACCAAATGGACTGAAGTCACAGATTCCAAGGATTTTATTTGAACGGTAAAATTTATATCTCTACAACTTTACAGATTTCTCAACATTAATGAAGAATATTTTTATCACTACAAGAGCATTGCTTACGTTGCTAACGTCGTCGGGTTGTTAGTGGCGATTGATTGTTCTCCATTGTTCTTTCAGCATTCAATTGCAAAAACAATATTTTTATTATATGTATTTTGAATCATAATGTCGGACTACAAAGAATTCGATACCAAAACTATATCTATATTGAACTCTGTACTTGCTGTCGTGGCAGACCTCCAGACACAATGCGGAAAGCTTGAGCGCGAAGTTACTAGGATATCACAACTTGAGCGGAAATTAGATCTAAGGGTAACACGAATAGAAAACGTAGAACAGAAGTGCGAAATTGTGTTTAACCGAAATAAAATGATCGAAGAAAAGGGAGAACAAATGGGTACGGTTGTGCATAAAATTATAGATCGCTGCAAAGAAAATATGTCTAAAATATCATTGTTAGAGGAAGCAGAAAATGTTAAAGAAAACACATTCGATATGAAATGCGTCAATGAGCGATAGATAAATATCGAAAGCGATGTCGATGAGTTACAATGGAGATCAATGACTAACAATATCGTAATATCCGGAATAAAACAGGAGCCGAATGAGGATACAGAAAACATTGTAAAAGATTTTATCCGCAAAAATCTGGGAATAGGGGAAAATGTCAATTTCGTTTCTGTACATCGTTTTGGAAAACAAAGACAAATTAAAATGTCAATTGTTCTTGAACAATTGAGAGGTCTTTCCTTTTCGAAATGTAAGGTACATGTTCTAATAGGCGTAGAATGCATTGAAAAGCTCTCAAACACACACAAAACCGTTAAAAAATGACAAAAACAACAAATTCGATAATTTGGACATGACCTTGGCTTTTGACCTTGTAACCTTTGTGAAGGTCATTGGTCAACAATGTCATTGTAAAAGACCCCATGGGTCTAGGACTTTTCGTTCAAGGGTTAAAGCTAATTTTACCTTTTCAGAAACCGTTAACGGGGGTTATGCCCCTTAAGAATATTTCAAATCCTTTTGGTCAAAATGTAAAAAAGTTGTGCCTCAGTCACTTAAACATTTTTCACTGTTTACTATTTCTGTAAGAGTAACCGTTTTTGAGATATCGACTAACAAGTTGAAAGGTCAAAGGTCAAGGTCAACCTTAAAAACATTTAAAACACACTAAAAATCATCAAAATAAGGTCAAAAACACATAATTCGCTATCTGGGACATGACCTTGACCTTTGACCTTGTGACCTTTGTCAAGGTCATTAGTCCCCAATGTCATTGCTGAAGACCCCATGGGTCTAGGACCTTTGGTTATGTAGTAAAAGCTGATTTTGTCTGTTCAGAAACCTAAATCAGGGGTTATGCCCCTTACAGAAAGGTCAAATTTCTTCGGTCAAAATGTAACAAAGTTGCGCCATAATGACCCAAACATTTTCCACTATTTAAAATTTCTGTAAGTATAATGGTTTCTGAGATTATCCCATAACAAGGTGTAAGGTCAAAGGTCAAGGTCAACATACAAATTTGACCTTGAGGTATTTTTCAAAGATACATGAATTGATGATGATTGGTGAAGATCCTAGGTGTCTACGACTTACGGTTTCTGAGTTTTGGTGGCCAACCGACACCGGTTCATTTTCAGAGGGGCATAACCCTACCAATGAGTCGTTGAATCCTTTCGATCCAAATGTAACGAAGAACCGGGGTCTGGTCCTGAACAAATTTCACCCTTCGGTTTTTTTCTACCTATTACGGTTACGGTGTTGGAACGATAACAAGGTTTTTGGGTTTCGGAGGGATTACTCCGAACCGACAAAATATTTCGACTCACAGGGTGAGTTCCGGATAGGTATTCATGACACAGATACAAAGTGTGAATATGAAAGCGACACGTCTTACGGTTAACGCGGATAAATTTGTCAAAGTTTGGCGGAAGAATAATAATAATAATTAAACTGTCAATTGTTCTTGAACAATTGAGAGGTCTTTCCTTTTGTAATGTAAAATACATGTTCTAATAGATGTAGAATGTATTGAAAAGCTTTAAAACACACTGAAAATCCTTTAAATAAGGTTAAAAACACTAAATTCGCTATATGGGACATGACCTTGACCTTTGACCTTTTGACCTTTGTCAAGGTCATTAGTCCCAAATGTCATTACTGAAGACCCCAAGGGTCTAGGACCTTTGGTTATATAGTTAAAGCTGATTTTGTCTTTTCAGAGACCTAAAACAGGCTTTATGCCCCTTAAAAAAAGGTCTAATCTCTTTGGTCAAAATGTAACAAAGTTGCGCCATAATGACCCAAACATTTTCCACCATTTAAAACTTCTGTAAGTATAATGGTTTCTGAGATTATCCCATAACAAGGTGTTAGGTCAAAGGTCAAGGTCAACATACAAATTTGACCTTGAGGTATTTTACAAAGATACATAAATTGATGATGAATGGTGAAGATCCTAGGTGTCTACGACTTACGGTTTCTGAGTTTTGGTGGTCAACCGACACCGGTTAATTTTCATTGGGGCATAACCCTACCAATGAGTCGTTGAATCTTTTCGATCCAAATGTAACGAAGAACCGGGGTCTGGTCCTGAACAAATTTCACCCTTTGTTTTTTTTCTACCTATTACGGTTACGGTGTTGGAACGATAACAAGGTTTTTGGGTTTCGGAGGGATAACTCTGAACCGACAAAATATTTCGACTAACAGGGTGAGTTCCAGATAGGTATTCATGACACCGATACAAAGTGTCAACATGAAAGCGACACGTCTTACGGTTAACGCGGCTAAATTTGTCAAAGTTTGGCGGAAAAAGAATAATAATAATAATTAAACTGTCAATTGTTCTTGAACAATTGAGAGGTCTTTCCTTTTGTAATGTAAAATACATGTTCAAATAGACGTAGAATGTATTAATAAGCTTTAAAACACACTGAAAAACCTTTAAATAAGGTTAAAAACACCAAATTCGCTATATGGGACATGACCTTGACCTTTGACCTTTTGACCTTTGTCAAGGTCATTAGTCCCCAATGTCATTGCCGAAGACCCCATGGGTCTAGGACCTTTGGTTATATAGTAAAAGATGATTTTGTCTTTCCAGAAACCTAAAACAGGTGTTATGCCCCTTAAAAAAAGGTCAAATCTCTTCGGTCAAAATATAACAAAGTTGCGCCGTAATGACCCAAACATTTTCCACTATTTAAAACTTCTGTAAGTATAATGGTTTTTGAGTTGTTCTGATAACAAGGTGTTAGGTCAAAGGTCAAGGTCAACATACACATTTGACCTTGAGGTATTTTTGAAAGTCTCATGAATTGTTGATGAATGGTGAAGATCCTAGGTCTCTACGATTTACGGTTTCTGAGTTTTGGTGGTCCACCGACACCGGTTAATTTTCAAAGGGGCATAACCCTACCAATGAGTCGTTGAATCTTTTCGAATCAAATGTAACGAAGAACCGGGGTCTGGTCCTGAACAAATTTCACCCTTCGTTTTTTTTCTATCTATTACGGTTACGGTGTTGGAACGATAACAAGGTTTTTTGGTTTCGGAGGGATTACTCCGAACCGACAAAATATTTCGACTAACAGGGTGAGTTCCGGATAGGTATTCATGACACCGATACAAAGTGAGAACATGAAAGCGACACGTCTTACGGTTTAGGCTGCTAACTTCGTCAAAGTTTGGCGGAAAAAGAATAATAATAAACAGAAGAAATACAGTAAGGTCTTTCCTTATAGAAAAAGGAAAGACCTTAATTAAAAACCAATTGTTCAGAGAACAATTGAAGGTCTTTCAACAAAAAAGGATCTATTTTGATATGAAAATATTAAAATTCAGTTGAAAATGTCAGTTCCAATGGCTTTATGATGTATAAATATGAATTTCGAGCAAAGGTCAAAATCTAGAACGTCCAATTAACCTTTGACCTTGACCTCAATTTCAAGGTCATAGACTAAACATCTCGAATCAAAAGACACTAGTTCCTTAATATGTATGGTTCATGAGTAATATCACTTTACGCATTATTCTAAATATAAGAGGGGCGAAAACTCCCGTTTATTGTCTACGCACCCTTGCAACCAAAATTTATAAGTTACGACATGTCGCAACTAACAATTTAGTAAAAATAATTTGTCGATATCTTATAAGGTTAATGAAAATTAGTGAAAATAAGCCAAAATCAAAATTTAGAATTTGACCTTGACCTTTGACCTTGACCTAATTTTCATTTTTTTGGACCAAGGATCTTAAATCCAACGACCCTAGGTCTCTATCACTTATGGTTTACCAGTTAGAAATGCATATCACTTATATCATATACAAAAGGGGGGATAACGCTCATATGGAGTCTCCGGATAGCTTCGGTCAAAATAAAACAGAACATCCTGAGGATGTAACGAGCAATTTGGAAAAATAAATTTGTCGGTTTCTTATACGGTTGCGAAGCCTTAGAGATAACAAGAAAAACAGTGTTCGGGGAGATAACTCTTACAAGGTAAAGTTTTTTGTTACGCGGTGTCAGTTTGAAAAGCGTATTAACTGTTCAAAATCATATACCATATATCTAAGGGAAATCTTATGAAACAAAAAAACAGCGAAGGTAAAAAAAGTTGGCGGAAGAAAAAAAAAAATAATAATAATCAGAACAAACCCTATAGGTCTTTCAACCGAAAGGTTGAAAGACCTAATTAAAAACCAATTGTTCAGAGAACAATTGAAGGTCTTCCCATCAAAAAAATGTATTTTGATATGAAAAGTTGTGAAACTAAGTTTAAAATGTCATTTCAATCGTCAAATGATAGCTCCTAGTAAGCTGATTCCAAAAATGTATTGTTTCCATACATTTTTTTTAAATAAGGGAGATAATTTGTTAATTCCGGTTTGAAAAATGTTACTTCCGATTATATTTGAATATTTACTTGACACTGATTCCAAAAATATCTGGTTCTATATACTTTTATATTAATAAAGTACAAAAAAATAGCTACTTCCGGTTTACAAAAAGTCACTTCCGGTTGGTTTTTTTCAAGGTTAAATGGTTTGACACCTTTTTCTAAAAGTTGTATATCTTTATCATGTATACATATAGAATAAAAGCAAAGGTCAAAATCTAGAACGTCAAATTAAGCTATGACCTTGAGATCAATTTCAAGGTCATAAACCAAGGACCTCAAATCAAAAGACCATAGGTCTTAATTATATTTAGTTAATGAGTTATATCACCAAACGCGTATTTTTAAATACAAGAGGGGAGAAAACTCCCTTTTACATTCAACGTACGCTTGCAATCAAAATTTACATCTTACGACATGTCGCAACTAACAATTTAGTAAAAATAATTTGTTGATATCTTATACAGTCTTTGAATATAAGTGAAAATAAGCCAAATTCAAATATTAGAATATGACCTTGACCTTTGACCTTGACCTAATTTTCATTTTTTGGGACCAAGGACCTCAAATCAAGAGATCCTAGGTCTCTATCACTTATGATCTATAAGATAGAAATTCATATCACTTATATCAGATGCATAAGGGGAAATAACTCTCATATGGAGCGGTCATATCGCTTCGGTCAAAATAGGACAAATCATGCGAAGGATGTAACGAGCAATTTTGTAAAATAAATTTGTCATAATCTTTTACGGTTGCGAAGGAGATGCGATAACAAGGAAAACAGTGTTTGGGGAGATAACTCCTACAAAGAAAAGTATTCGTTTACGCAGGGTAAATTTCAAAAGCGCATAAACTGTTCCATATCATATACAAAATATATATCTAAGCGACATATTGCGAAACAAATGTTTATCGCAAGAACAAAATTAGGCGGAAGAAAAAAAAAAAAATAATCAGAAGAAAAACAATAGGTCTTTCCACAGAAAAGTGGAAAGACCTAATAATAATAATAAACAGAAGAAATACAGTAAGGTCTTTCCCTTTTGTAAAAGGAAAGACCTTAAATATTCAAAGAATAATGACTAAATTTGTATCTTTGAAAGATAAACAATTAGTTATGAGGAACTGTCACAAATTAAAGGGGACACTTATTTCTGTCAGAGAACAATTTCCGGTAAAAATCGAAAAGAAGAGGAAAAAACTATATCCTATATTAAAGCAGGCAAAGATAGACCGAAAGAAAGCTATATTGATAAGAGATAAGCTGTTCATAGAAGGGGAATTATACGAACCAAGCGATGACAGTGAACCAATACACACGGATAACAAAGAAACGAAGAACAGAAACACTCAAAATATCGATGCAGATAAAAGTCCATTCATTAATTCAACGCAACCTAGTGATTTCTACCCATGGAATCGTCCGTCCGATACTACAACAACGGAAAAATCAGAAGCGGAACAGAATTGATTCTGACGAACCTTATTCGTAAAGCCTGGCCAATATTAAATCAATCCGAAGTGCATGAACTCTATTAATAATCTATCTTAAAAATTTAAC
The DNA here is from genome assembly GCF_963676685.1 of Mytilus edulis. Classification (NCBI taxonomy): domain Eukaryota; kingdom Metazoa; phylum Mollusca; class Bivalvia; order Mytilida; family Mytilidae; genus Mytilus; species Mytilus edulis. Next base: position 33,981,517 of record NC_092346.1, read on the forward strand.
TCTACGCTAGTACTATCCTGAACTTACTTCACAAAAACTGAAAACCTCTTTTTCGATAAAAGGGTTGCGTTATTTTTTATTTGTAACATTTATTGACAAACGTATTATTTTGTATACTACATTTTGTTGCTCTTGTTGCACACAATGTGCCTGAGTGTATTAAACTTGTCTTGTCTTGTCTGAAATTCTCCAGTCATGATATTTGTTTACAGTTAACATACGCTCTGTTCTAGTATCAATAAAATCTGTATATATAGTTGTCACGGAAACTTTTGGAACACTGTAGAAGGGAAACTTCTAGTACATTGTAGAAGTTAAACTACACATCGTTGATTATGATCATTCTGGAATTATTACGCTAGTCAAATAGAAAGTTTTAATCATTCCATCAGTATCTACGATTGTTCCAGTGATTTCTAAAGTACACAATAACATTATTAAGCTGATAATTTGACAAGTCTAACTCGATTGTTTGCTGATGATACATCTCTTTCTTATTCCAGCAATAACCCTTACACTATAGAGGAAGACTTAGTCTTAAACAGCGATTTAGAACAAATTTCAGTATGGTCTAAAGATTGGCTTATTAATTTTAACCCTAATAAGACAAAGGCTATGATATTCTTCTGCCATACTTCCCCAGATGATATTGAAATAGAATTTCAAAACCAATTAGTAGAATTTGTCTCCTGTAATAAACACTTAAGGGATTACTTTTGATTCCAATGGTAAATTCCATACACATATAGAAAATATTTTAAAGTGTGCAAGCACACGATTAAATGTTCTTAAAAAATTGAAATATGTATTGAATAGAAATTATCTTGCTCGTATATATTTAACTTTTATAAGACCCGTTATGGAATATGCATGTGAGTTATGGGATGGTTGTACTCAACAAAAAGCCGACAATTTAGAACATGTTCAGTTAGAAGCAGGGAGGTTAGTAACTGGGTTGCCCGTGTTTGCTAGTAGGGAAGCTATATATTTTGAAACTGGCTGGCAATTGCTTGTGGACAGAAGAAAATCCAGAAAGCTCAATATGTTCTATTCTTTACATAATGAAACTGTCCCTGATTATCTCTGTGATTTAATGCCCCCGCTTGTTGGTCAAGTATCTAACTACGATTTGCGAAACAGTAATAATTATGTAGTACCCGGTTATAGACTAGACATAACTAGAAAATCCTTTTTCCCATCCACTATTATTGAATGGAATAGACTTACCCCCGACATACGTACGTCCAAAAATATAAATATTTTTAAACGAAAGATGAAGTCCAAATTGATACAACCACCTTCTTATTTTAGTTGTGGGGATAGAAAACTTAATATCATTCATACACGTTTGAGAAATATGTGCAGTTCTTTAAATTCAGATTTACATCGTGTTAATGTTAAAGCAAATCCGGCATGCAGATGTGGCCACCCTGTTGAGGATAGTATACACTATTTTTTAGAGTGCGCTTTTCACAACGAAGCAAGAGAAATACTGTTTTCTAAATTAGAACGTTATGCTATATCCATTGAGCTTCTGTTAGCTGGTGACGGTGACTTTTCTTTTCAGCAAAACAAAGACATTTTTGAGTCCGTACAATCTTATATCAGAATAACACAAAGATTTAAAACAATCAATTAACGTTCTAAATTTCTACTTTACAACCTTTCACTCCAGTCCAGTTGTTTCATTATTATTCCTTATTATATTGTTTTGTTTTTTCTTTTTATTTCTAATTTTTATTTGAAGTATGTATTACATGCATTACTACTATGTTTTTTTTTCTTTTTTTCGCCATTATCTAATGTACTTTGTGTTTATATTTATATTGTGAGAGGACGTCTCTAATGTTGTTATAACTTGTGTCCAATCCCTTTTGCTATTTATGCAAATAAAATATGTTTAAACTAAACTAATAACATTATTTTGTAAACAACTATAAACTAGTCACTGACAACCTAATTATGTAAACATTTTATAAGCCCACCTAAAACAAATTAGGCCAAGATAAATAATCATAATAATTACGATCTCATGATACAATAGTAAGTTAAACCCTATTCTATTCAGTTCCTTATTATATATTCTATCTAATAGAAAATAAAAGGATATGGAAGAAATGTACATTGGACAAAATCGCACACAGTACATAGAAAAAATTAAAAAAATATCACGAACAGGGCTTTTATTCCTGTTCTTCATTTTGACAGTTGATGTAGGGTCTTAAACCATGAATGAATCATTCATACCCCACAACAAGGTCAAGACGGCCCCTAGCGTCGACTTAAGCGGTACTATTGATAAAAAAAAAAAAAAACAGTTCACCTTCTTGCTTCCAGCCCGCCTCGGAGCGCCAACTTTTTCGATGCTTGCGTACGACGGTTCTCCAGGTATACAAGAAAATTGAGTCAATTTTTTCAAGTTATTAAAAGTTTGATGTTGATAACAAAACAAGTAAGGGAAACAGAACTATTGTTTTTTTTCTTCAAGCTTTTGTTTTATTGACTAAGTACCGCAGCAAGAATTAACGATAAAATAGGGACGCAAGATACCAAAGGGACAGTCAAACTCATAAATCTAAAACAAACTGACAACGCCATGGCTAAAAATGAAAAAGACAAACAAACAACAGCACACATGACACAAAATAGAAAACTAAAGAATAAACAACACGAACCCCACAACTTGTAAGAGTCACAAAATGATTTCATGCATTTCTTTTTATTCCTTTTAATTATGGCTCATATTTTTTTTTAAGTTATCGATTTTTTTTAATCTTTCGACATCGAAAATTTGGATAAAAACACGTCGTGAGATGTTTAATGGGGCGACAATTTGATACGGTGGAAGGGGCTGGATAATTTTTGATGGATTAAATATTTATTTTTATTTGTTGGTACGAATGTTTATTTTTTTCGCTGCTTAGCCTGTCACTTTTATACACTATTATGACCTTCATTTTGTGTTGCGGAATATTAATTTTCGTCCTGTCTTGTGCAAGAATATTCAGTTTCAACTCTAACAAGGCCAGGTTATTTATTTTCAAAATCCTCCTACTCCCCTCTCCCTCCTTAATCCGTAATCTCCCCTTATATAGGATTACCTCTTTAAATGTGTATCACATGACGTTTGTCAGAAAGGGGAGATTGGAAATGGTACCAACACCAATAGAACAAAAGTGAAACACCCCCCTGCTTAAAGACATACTAGTACAAATTAAATTGATAACAAAGATATTCATAAAAATGTTCACAGCAGACGATATAAAGTTTGAATAGGTCACACTTCTAAAACTTTAGTGTCCATAGAATGGCATGACAAAAAGCCGTTCGTTTACTTAGTTGTCGTATGTACATGTATCCAATCTCTTTTCTTGTAACTACATTGTACAACTCCAGATCAAACTTGTGATATAGCAAGAAAGCAATTTATTTTCTTATGCTTTTTACATTTGTATTATGACATTTTCTTCTCTTTATATTTCTTTTTTTGTGGGAGGGGTGGATATTATTTGTGAGTTTGTGTTAACCATTGTTTTTCTTTTTGCTTTTCGGTAACATACTTGGAATGTCGACGACCTGTATACATACGTACGTAATCAACAGAAACCAATTTAAAAGATATATTATCTATCCTCTTTGATATTTGGTACATTTCCAAAAGTCCTTTTTAGATTTTTTTGTAATCAATTTCATTATGAAATTGTATTTAAAATATACTTATATATCATTGCGTGATTACTGTGTGTTTTTATGCATTCATTTTCTTTTGATCTTTAACCCGATTTTAATCTTAATTGAATAAGTCAAAGGAACGAATTTTTTTAATCATTAACATAACGGATGCAATGTTTTTCTTATACTAGTATGTAACTGGTATAAATGCCCTTAAAATTATCTGTACACTTTTAAAAGTGCATAACATGTGCTTTTTTCTGTACTACGCAATTTATTTGTGAACTGCACTATTAGATATATGTAGGACTCTAAAGTGCGATGGTACTCGATGGTCACGCTAAAGTACAATGGTCTACGCTAAAGTACGACGGTGTCTCACGCTAAAGTGCGATGGTTGTTTGTTCGCTAAAGTGCGATGGTCCAAATGGTAAAATTCGAAGTATTAAAACATCGATGTTTAAAAAGTCTATTTGTAAAAGCTAATATACAATTAAGGTTTAACATATGTGATAGGCTTTACAATTTACCGGTAGACTGAAGTGATTGTTTCTAAATTAACAAGTCCGATCATGTTCTTATTGCTATTAAGGTAATTTATGTTTTGCAAAATAATATTTTTCATGTAAAATGAATTTTTCACAATTCGAAGCGTATTGAATATTTGGATAATTGGTGTAGATTGCCGTTCACACTAATGTTACAACTATCTTACATTTGTCATTGAAAATTAAAAATACAAAACTCGCACGTTCATTGTCAGAATATGCAACATTTATTTGTATATTTTAAAGCTTTAATCAGGCTAAATGCGAGAGGAATGCAATGTTCGCCAAGCTTTCTCCTTTTTTCGTAGCGAGTACAAATACATGTTTTATTTCCTACAATGTACAGTACGAACTAATGTCTTAGCAGACAATTTATAATTCACGCATGAAAACATGTAGTTTTATTTTATGTTAATCTATCTTCCGGCATGTTCATTTTTAGTTTGTATAAACGACTGTTAACGTCATAATCCAACTACGTTTCTAACATCTATACTTTTGCGGACCATCGCACTTTAGCGTATGGAAGCCGTTCTTCTCAAAACTATGTTTAAACCTTTTTTCGAAAAAATACACACTGAGATTTAAAAACCTAAAATAACACACTGAGATTTAAAAAAAACCAAAACACACACACTGAGAATTCAAAATTACACACTGATATTTTAAAAAGACACACTGAGATGAAAAAAATTGAAAAACACAATGAGAATTGTTAATTACACACCGAGATTTCAAAAACACACACTGAGAATTAATATGCAAATTACTAATGAATATTCATGAGATGAATAATTCAACAGATTAATATCTTGATCTCAAGAACTCTTGTCATTATAATGAAATACGATTCCTTCAACCAACATTCGTAATAAATTTCAAGACTTAACATCGCTCTGATATTGGCCATTTTACTTGCTGGTTTTTCTAGCACCCATATTTTAGGAGAAACAGGAGTAACAGTAAAAACTGAACAACTCGCAGTAGGTCAAATAGTATGGTTAGGTTGAGCATAAAAATAAAATTGAGAATGGGAATGGGGAATGTGTCGATATGTGTATATATATTTTCTACTGAACTCTAAGCAATAAAAAGGCTCGGTACTCGGTGTATTATCACTTTTGATTTCACATTTTCTGTTTTGCTCTACGACTTCTTACTTTCTGCAATCACGTTGGCTAATATATCATTCCATGTACACTATGAACGATCATCTTAAACGTTTTAATCTATTCTTTGTAAGTTGTTGGCCCTAAATATTCAGCTTTCAGCTTTCCCTAAGAAGGTCGATTCGGTCGGAACTTTTTTTTAAAAACGTTATGTTTTCATTTTTATCGGCTGTATGACGATCGTAATTATATTGCCTTAGTAATTGTATCAATGATTTTAGTTAATATTTTTTTGGTACGGTAGGAATACTGAATGCATGACTTATCAATATCATGACGATATGTCCTGAGAATACCGAAAGATAAAAATAAATGACTCACATGTAGTATAACGTAATCAGAGATCAATATTTTGATTAGATTGACAGATATAAATCATGAGAAAGAATTCACTAACCGTGAGGAATTATTTATGTTACTGCTTATTCCATTTGTTAATTTCCGTCTTGCGGTTCACCTCTATCATGTGTTTCTAATTTGGAAAAGATTATATTGGCCGCCCTGGTAAGAACAACTGGGGTAAAATCTACCCCCCCCCCCCCCCCCCCTTTGCAGAGAATCAAATGACAACTTCCTAACATTTGACTTGTAAATGCTGAATTGATACGAGGCATATCTCCTTTGCACGGAAATGTTACTGGTTATTTCAAAAGAAAATAAGAGGAGAAAACTGTAATAAGGCGTACGACTTCCAATGTAGTACAAACCAAACTCCGTCAATGTAACTAATTGCGTAAACAAATGTATTATAATATATTCATTTTTTTTTTCGATTTTCAGTTTTTTGTTTTTTGTTTTTTTTACTATCGTTTATAGCAGTGAATACGGAAGCGTATTAGGGACATGGAAAAAATAAAATTGGCAGTGGAATTTTTTTTCAAAGTCGAAATTTTGACTTTTTAAAGATAGAAATTTTGACTTAAACTTGAAATTTTGATTTTATTAAAAAAAAACAGTTGTTGACATGACAGTGAACACTTTCGGCATTTAATGTGTGAAATAACTGAAGCGTTAGTATAGTGCAATTGCTATATCAAATTACCAAAATAGTTCTTCTTACGGCATATGTTCAGAATCTTTAAGTAATCTGGGTTAATGTAACTATAAGGTTCTTTTAGAAGTTTATTACAGTACAGAAAATATATTCTGGACAAATTGAAGAATTCGCTACGTAATGCATACAATGCTTTTCGTTTTGTTTGGTTGCTGTCTCAAAAGCTTATACCCCAGGCCACTTAAGTCATTATTGCTGAAGTCGCTATAGGGCAATTGAATGATTTATTATGGTTTATTTAAATATATTAAAAAATCAACTTCACAAAAGTAAAAAAATATATATTCGAACACTTATTAGTGCATTAAAAACAAATTCACATATAACATTCATAATGATTAAATTCGATCCCTATTATGCTTGACCACCAGCCTTATAGGGATATACTTTAAAAATCAGCACATGCATACCTATTAAAAATATTCAATTATCAAGGCAAAACTAAATTGACTTTTTGACATGCCATTTAAACCATGGAAGTGACACACGAATTGTTTAATCGCTGAGTTCACATCATTACACGTGGGCGCTGGTTTTAAAATAGAAATGAAAAGAGAGAATGTTAATGACGCAACCCCGCTGAGTTACCAAAGAGAAGTTCGTGCCTAGGTTTGAAACTAATGATATTCTAAATTATTTACAAGATTATTATCTACATGTTTTATTTTTACATCGTAAATTCAAAATGATACGGATCATTAAAAAGACATCCGCCGTTATTTATTAAAGTGCAGTAAAGGTGGTACGCTAACGGTAGTATTTACATTCCGAAATTTAAGTTGCTCTTATACTGTTTCTTTCAGTCAGATTAACTAGAAATAGGGTTGGCAATTCAAAAATTCCTCCTCAACCGATATGTTTTACTTTTTTTGCTGCTTTTATATATTTGTTTTTTATTAACCTTAAGTAAAAGTGGTATGATGAAAAAAAGTGAAAATCTGCCAGCTGGGGTAGGGGTATATTCTTTAAATTTTGTTTGGAAGAAATAAGTGCAGACTAGTATTCTTTATTGTAATATGTTTCCTATTAAGAAGTCTGTGCATCATAGGTGTCATGACTGTTTTCAAGTTTGTGATGTCTTGGTTAAGGTGGCACGGTAGTATTTACATTCCGGAATTTAGGTTGCTCTTTTGAAGCTGCTCAGTCGTATTATTACTGGTCTTCGACGTACAACTTCTCTTAAAAAATATACACTGAAATAGGTCTTGAAAAATTATCAGACAGAAGGAAGAAGCATAAACTTACTACATTTTATAAAATAAAAAATGAATTTTCGCATGATTTTTTGACACAAGAAGAACCTTTCTGTCCTAAATATTTCTATAAATGTGAAGACAATCAACATTATTTTTTTGAGTGTCCATCATACACTTAAGCTTTTAACGGGATCACACTCCTTAATAAACTGTCTGCTTATGGAGTTGATATTGATTTAAAGTTGATACTATTTGGTGATCAATCTATGAAGACAATGTGCAGATAGTTAAATCAGAGAGATTTGTATAATGAAATGTATTTTATAGTCCAAAACCAAATTAACTTTTACTTTGTATGTCTGTATTTTATATCCTAGACCCGAACCAGCTGAAAAATGATTAAAATTCAAACAAAAGTTAATAATGAAATTCAAATTATTAAAGTAAAAAGCTAATAAATGCACCTTTATTTCTATATCATTCATATATTCAATTTGTATATCTTTAATTTCTTAAATCTATTTTTTTTCTCTCTCTTCTTATTATTAACATTCTAAATTCTTTTTATATTATTATAATTCTTTAATGTATCAATATAGTTACTACTCGCTGTCGTTTTTCTTCAGGTGCAATAATTTAGTAAAATTAAGTTTATTATTTTAAATAGCTGACTGGATACCATTAAATTTAATGTGATACCTCTAAATCAATGCTGGAGCCTATCACCTTGAATATTAAAACTTTTTTCATAATTTATTTTTTCTTATTTTTGTGAGTTAACATTTGAAGCATTTTAAAAATAGTCATACTGTTGATCTGAGTTAACTATTTGAAACATCATTCCAGTCAACTAGGAGGTATTACATAGGCTATGCATGTTGCCCAATCCAATTCAATTTATTTGAATAAAATATTGTTTAAACTAAACGAAGCTACTGAAAAATGACCAAAGTGTTTGACCTGCCCATTAAAATATTGCCGTCCATATCTCTATTTGGCTGTACGAATTTCCACGTTCATGTATTGCCATAAAGCAACACCATAAACAGAAAAAAGTTTAGACACCATCATTTGCAATGACCATACTAAATTCCATCAACATTTATTGCAGAAAAAAATCAGAAAAAAAAAGAAGCGTTTTAAAATTTCACCCAACTTTAAATAAGCTGATTTGATTTTTTTAATGTAGATACATATACATCTACGACTATTAAAAATAATGTTTTAAAATTCTCCAGCCAATGACACAGTAAAGTTTCTGGAGTGTATCAATAATATATATATATATATATATATATAGATAAACTATATATATTAAAGTAACACGTAGCTGTACTCATATTTTTAACGTGACATATTCCGAAAAAAATATACTTGTGTTAAAACACTAGCCTTTTGAATTAAAAAAAATGAAAATTTATTTTTCTCTTCTTTGTGTGTACTTGTTCTATTCGGTTTTTGGTTTTAGAAGATCAGATTATAGAGATGGAGAATTTACTGATAGGATAGTATTCACAACATCAAGAGAAGACGATCCAAAAATATGGTTTAATAAGGAACATCCAGGATTTGAGTATATTGACCAGGTAGGATAATTAAATGAAAAATTACTATATTTCTGGGAGAGATCCGTTTGAGCCAAAAATGCGTCCTTTTGCGCCACAACTTTTTTTCTCCGATGCTACGTTTGCGCCACCTGTTTTAAAATTACATGGTATCATTTGCGCCAAAAATAAAATATACGATTGCGCCAATTTAAAGAAAAATGACTTCCCTCCTCCTTTATCCAGGCTTGGGACTTGCAGTTTTCACTGGCAGAGTTAAAGTAATTTTAAGTTATGTAATGATTAACTTTAATTATAAAACTATGTACAGTCGGACATCATAATAATATAGAATGAAATTCAAAACAGTGTGGCTGTGGCCATTGATTGACACATTAAATTCATCCATTGATTGGGGACAATTTACGTGAACGTTTGTCTGTAACGACCACTGTTCACGACGTACCTACGATAGACATTTAAACTGTAGGGTCACCAAAGGTTTCTTAACGCCTTTAATTATAAAATAATTCGAAAAAATAACCAGGAATAACCTTTATGTTTTGATTTATATAATTGATATAATTGGGGGGGGGGGGGGGGTGGGGGGGGGGGAGGGGGGAGGCATGTTATTTTCGATACATTATTTGATTCTAAATTTAAATTTAGAGATAAATTGAAAAAAAAAGTTTTGTTTCCATTGAAAAATAATACCAACATTTAGTTAACAAACAAAAACTTCTTGTTTCTATATATGTTGTTGTAAAAATATTTTGTTTTTTATTTAAATCTTCCCCGAGGTTAAAAAAAAGAACAAAAAATGACCCACACAAAGGTTGAATGGTAGGTGCCTAACTGAGAATAAACTCATCATAGATACCAGGACTAATTTTTTTATACACGCCAGACGCGCGTTTCGTCTACAAAAGACTCATCAGTGACGCTCGAATCCAAAAAAGTTAAAAAGGCCAAATTACAAATTTGAATGTATTGGTGTATTTAGCAAGATTTTGTTTTGATCTATCTTTGAAATTCAAAATGGCGACTATTTTCAAAATGACCGCCTTGAAAAATAAGTAGATATTCATTATTGACCTGAATTTAAGCATTTTATTGATGTATAATGTAATTAAGTCTTTGTCCTAGTTATGCCCTTTTTGATTTGCCTGGCTTGTCATTTCATACACAAAGTCGTAGATTTCATAAAAAGCTGCAATAGTAGCTTTCATTAAACGTTGCACTATTTGTTGTCTTGGGTCACACATACAAGCTGTGATTTGGAATTAATCTGCCCCAAAAATATATTTAGTGCCTATTTTATTTCTTAGGTTGCAATAATTTGCAATTTGAGATATTAAACTGTGAATTGAGAATCATTTAAAGTTTAACACATATCAGTGAAATGGCAGAAGTTGAGGACAACAAGGACAAGAACATTGAAATGCCAGAAACTGAATCACTTTATGATATTGACAAACCCACAACATAAGACGCTTTAACAGAGGACAACTAAGTAGTCTATTAGGAAATATAATTTTCAAAGAAGAGCTGAAGCGCCAATTGATAAAATATGTGTTGGTCTCCTTACGATGCAAGCTGAACAGAAAGAGGCAATGAACATTAATAACGAACAGCAATATCTCAGTAACGTTAGCAGTCTGCAGACAGGATATACCACAAGGCTAGTGGTAATTGCTTGGCGGAATTGATGGTCAGACCAATAAGATAGTCAATGTTGTGGTGAGACGGACGGACAAGCTGACAACAACTGAGGAAGGAGACACAGTTCAATTCAAAAGTGCATTTAAACAGCAGGGTACCTTCCAACAACTGGCATCTCCAATGCTGACTGCAGTGCCTACTTACAGTATCATCCCCTTCGAGTCAATGGCAAATCCTCCTCCCAAATTTATCACTCCACTTATGACAACCTCGTCAGCTCCTGGAGCTCTAACAGACTTTCCGTAACAGCAAGCTGACTCCTCTGACCGATCCAGGAAAGGGCAGATGAAACCAAAAAAGAATGGCAACAGCTCGTCTTCAGACTCCTCATTCTAGAGAGAATATAGTCGATGGCAATAAATCTCGGTGCAAGAGACCGGAACCGAAGCCTACAGCTCCCAAAAATGCAAATACTCAATTGAAGGTAATCCTTGAATTGGAAGGCGTTCATTTACCAATTTGAACGAACTGTCGGTAGATGACAGTGGGAAAACAGAAACAATGTGTGTAGGCTCCCAGACTGTAAGACCGATGTTGGCTTTGAGTACGCTCGCAAGGTAAACACAGATTATGATTCCAAGGCTTAAAGAAAAATATTGGAGCAGAGCAGCGCTTTAACAAGAAAGACGATCAAACCAGATTGGAACCGAAGCATTCCTTCGAAGATGTAATTTAAAAGACATAGAGTCTGCAAGGCATGTAATAGAGAGGAACCTAGAAATATTCAACAAGGCGTTAAAACAATTGAAAACCTCAAAAGCCAACCAGATGGCGATATATGGATCAAAAAGTGCCAATTATGGCCATCGGCAAGTCTACTTTTCTGATGGCGCAGTATCACCTACCGATAAAGGAAATATCAGCAGTCCTTTGGAAAATGAGGTGCATTAACTCACACAAATTGTCACAAAACTAGCTGATGTTATGCTTTCAACTAATCAGCATAACCGTGGATTGGCCGATCAATATAACCTTGTTCCTTCTGATCAAATAATCATGGAAGATCTTCTGATCAATATACACGTGGTAAATCTCCTTAGCAATGCAATCGCGGTAGATCGCCAGATAGAAATACACCCAAGTTTAATGCACATCGATCAGCAACACCCCCACTGAGACAGAGATAATAAAGTCCTTAAGGACAACGGTAAGCATCTCCACGGACAATCTCCAGAAACCCGGTTATTTCAGACAACGGTCAATTAACTTCACCAGGATACAGATTAGATCAAAGCGCAATCTCTCCTATATTGTCATCAGACGAACCATTTGAAATAGCTTAGCAGTATGAGGTACTATACATGACCAGAAATTGAGCCTGATTGTGGACACTGCTGCAATGATAACATTAGTAAATGAGAAATTAATTCCGGTAGATAATGGAGATTTGGAGACCGCTACGCTACATGGTTTGGGTAAACAGCTTGTTATTAGGAAGATTATAAAGAACGACTCTCGACATTGATAGAGTAAATATACAATTGGATGTGTGTTAAGAGCCATTAACATACGATGTTATGCTAGATATTTTGGACACACTGAGCGCAGTGATAAATCTGAGTACTCCCACACTCAGCATCAACAATAAAGTGATAAATGCGGCATTGTTAACAGTGGAAACGAGATTTAAACTCAGCAAATTTGCATAAAACAACCATCACTCAGAAATGCTGTTACCGTTTAAACTAATAAAAGTGCTAACCAGGAGTGCATTTTAGGACCATGCTCGCTGACTAGTTGCGAACTGGTTTCGCTCGTAGTTGGAAAAGGAAATAGTTGCCCCTTAACTATTCTAAATGATGACAATCGTCTAATGCGCATGAAGAAAGGTACGCCTATTGATTAAATAGAATAGTTTGACGATGTAGTGGGTACGGCAGATGAAAACGCGATAAGTGACGTAAGACGTGGCATTGAAGAGACACGAGACAAAGTGCCCTCGGCACTGCCTTGAAGTTCAGATAATTTACATAATATTCCACCACATTTAACCTACCTATATTAACGTTCAATAGACTCGCTTCAACATATTTCATTCCAACCATTAAAACTGAAAGTGTTCAAAGAACAATTACAATAACATGTAACATATTGATTAACATTTTTAATTTCACTATTTGTTTTTGTATATATGCAGCCATATTTGTAAATGTATGCGTTATAGAAATAACCAAATTATTTTTTTTATATTTTAAAATTAATTGATAGCAAATTCAAAAACATGAAGATCATTTTAAATAATCATTACTTTAATTTCCGAAATTCTTGGTATTTTTAACGTTTTCCCGCCATCTTGAATATGGCAGCCATATTGGATTTTTCAAGTGGGTCCATAGCTGAAATCAAAGGGTATATGACCAAGAACTACTATGCCAAGTTTCATGCTTTCCTCATCAAGTGAGCAATTCTGCCTTATATCTGCACCAATCGGTCGGACTAAAATGAAATTTATAATTTAGGTTATACGGTTTTCATGATGTCCCCAACTACTATAACTACAATTGTGTAAGATATACTGTTTTCTATATATCATCATCTATTATAATTAAAGTTGAGTTAACTATACGGTTTGTCTTTTTTTTAAATTAATATAATATATAGGATTTAATTTTATTTTAACCTAAAACCTTTTTACATAAATTGTCATCCAGCCTTTTTTGTTCTGCCAAGTTTCTCATCCTGCCTTTTTTTTTATACTAAAAACTCCTGTCCTGCCCCATAAAAATCAAATGGTAGCTCCCTTATCACTGATTTTATGAATCGCTGTTCTATTTTATGTTTTTTTAATCCCAAAACCTGAACTTATTGCTCTAAGACTTGTATGGAAGTATAGTTAAGTTTTACAGAGCACGACTAATCTGCTTTATAACCACATAAATATGTTTCATCTCGGTATATGATCATGTCGTCTGTCAATCTAAATACTTATCAATAGAAAACAATATTTGTGACGTTCTGTTGAGAAAATCAAATATAATTATCGAATAATCATGGACCTATAAACAGTTGTTTCTATCGACAATAGGAACACATAATTATCAAATTTTCATACTACAGTGGTTAATTTTTTTTTTTATAAACAACTATTATATATGTTCGACAATATCACAATGAGTTGTTAATTATTGTTGAAAATAATAACTGATCATCTACTTTGAATCTAACGAAGTGTAAACGTTAATTTATAATTGACTTTTAATTAAGTTGTTACATGACTTTTGTATATTTTTCATTGATTTTTTACTACGTCTAAATACAACATGTTGAGGTAATTTTATAATCTTACTTCGTCTAGATACAAATTGATGGGGGTTTTCAAATCTTACTTCTTCTAAATACAAAATGTTGGGGTGATTTTCAAATCTTACTTCGTCTAGATACAACATGTTGAGGTGATTTTCTAATCATACTTCGTTTAGATACAACATGTTTGGGTAATATTCAAATCCTACTTTGTCTAGATACAACATGTTTGGGTGATTTTAAAATCTTACTTC